>NW_007259504.1:56045-89397 GCF_000164805.1 Carlito syrichta
CCAGCCTGGAGTGCAGTGGCCGCTTCCGTCCACCGCAGCCTTGACCTGGTGGGCTCCGGCGATCCTTCCGCCTCAGCCTTCCAAGTAGCCAGAATTACAGGCATACACTACCATGCCCAGCTGATTTTTTGATTTATTGTAGAGATGAGGTCTCGCTGCCCAGGCGGGTCTCGAACCCGCGGGCTCAGGCAATCCACTCACCTCAGCCTCCCAAAGGCGCGGGATTACAAGCTGAGCCACCGAGCCCGGCTAACATTTTTTGAAATAAATTTAGTGTAGCCTAAGTATACTCTAAGTATACACTAAGTATACACAGTGTTTATAAAGTCTGCAGTGGTGTGCAGTGATGTCCAAGGCCTTCACATTCACTTATCAGTCACTCACTGACTCACCCAGAACCATGTCCAGTCCTCCAAGCTCCATCCATCATAAGTGTCCTATACAGATGGACTCTTTTTATCTCTTATATCAAATTTTTACTGTACCCCATTCTATGTTTAGATATGTTTAGATACATAGATACTTCCCGTTGCGTGATAGCTGCCTACAGTATTCAGTGCAGTCACCTGCTGTCCAAGTTTGTAGCCTAGGAGCAAGAGGCTATTATATCATACAGCCTAGGGTGTAGTAGGCTAGACCATCTAGGTTTGTGTAAGTACACACTATGATGTTCACACAATGATGAAACCACCTAATGACACATTTCCCAGAATGCATCCCTTTCATAAGAGGTGCATTGAAGAGGACCATAGTTGATTTGAAATCCAATGCAGAGTATCATTTTGCAACAAAAACTGTTATCCAGTGTGGTCAGGTAGTTTTTCCTATCATAAGAGGAATCTCCAGAAGGCTAGTCCAGCAGAGATATGGTTTCTCTACAGCCCCAAACCCATAACCCACGTCAAAGTTAGACTCTTACAAAACTATCTGACACCCCAACAACTGGGGCTCCCCACAGGATTCCAATTGGTATTTTCCAGCCCTGTCTTCCCATCAGCAGTCCATAAGTTTTGTTGACGGCATCATCATTTCAAAAACAGCAGCCTAGGAGCTTTTGCAGCAAAGAAAATAGTGCATAAAGAGGGAGAGAAAGAGAAAATTTCCAAAGAATTTCAAAAAGCCAACAATCAATTGTGTGGTATTGAAACTTTGGGTGGTCTCTCCCCCACCCCAATTCCTGGCTTTCTAGCCCTAAGTATTATTGACTTGATATCTTGAAGATCACCAGAAACAGTCTTGCAAATCATGCATGAAGCCTTATCTTTTCCTGGTTATGCTTTTATTTCAGAGGTCACCCATTCACAGCGCTCCAGGAGACTCACAGCATTAATGAACCTTTTGCTGAATTTACAGTAGCAGCTCTCAGCCCACACATTAGTGCCACTTAGACAGAGATCAGATTTCCTTTCTAAACCAAAACTTCAATAGTTCACGGATCAGCCAGTTCAACTCTCGTTCTGCCTTACAGTTTGAACAGTGGGTGGCAGGGACAGGAAGGAGGGGAGAGGAGGGAGTGTCTCATGGAGCAGAAAATAAAAATCAAATTCCAACACAACCATTTCCCCATTTTTAAATCTTCTCTAAGCTTGTCTGCAAAATAATTGCTATTTGCCCCATGAAGAATAGAAAGCTCTTTGCCCTAGGTTAAAAGAGACTGCCTCTTAGGATAGTCATGAAAATGTTTGATCAGTTACTAACAATTAAATAATCATTTACTAGGTGAGAGACTTAAGCACCTACTTCTCTGAACATCAGTGTTGTTGTTGTTGCTCTTGTTGTTTGAGACTCAGATGAACTATTTTGAGATTAAACTTAAAGCCACATGAGTGACATTTTAATAGGCTTGGAGGAACTATGTCAAGTTAATAATGATTGAACATGAACCCAAACACCTAACCAAGTATCTAAAAAGAACAGTATTGTGATTCTTTGCCATCAGATCTACATGGGATATTAAAGGTGAACAGACACAATTATGCAGCTGAAGAAATGAACCCATCAGCTTCCTCTTCCAGAAAGAGAGAGGGAGAAAACGGGGATGAAAATGGCCCCTAAGAATATCACTGGGCTCTTGTTAGTGGTAATTCCAAAGCATCTCCTGGGTCTTTGTGAATCTCAGGAAGAAAGGCATGATTTGAAAGCCAGTGAGGGAAGGTGGACAAGAACTCCAGCATGAGAGAGATGTTTTGCTGTCATGTGAGTTTTGACTATACTACTGTTGAGAATCCACATTGGTCCTTGGAAGGTGTGTGTATGTGAAAGTGGGTGTGTGTGTTGGGTGTGAATGTAGTGCTTGGGGTGGGAAGGTTCTGACAATTACTAGCTAGACGGTCAGAAGAATGAAAGTGTCAGGCCAAAACTCACACTGGTGTGAGGACTTCCAACAATACCTCATATGGGTGCCCAGGACCACCATTGACTTCACCATGGGACTTAGAGTATCAAGTTCAGCCTGACCCATCACACCCCATTCTTCCCCAGACTGTGCTAGAAAGCGCAATGTCAGAAGGCAAATGTGGCCTGACTGCTGCAGCAAGGTTCCTGGGCGATTTGTCTCAATAACTCAGACTTAGGAAATGACCCACTTGGAGGGGGGTGCGGAATCAATCCCATGGGTCAGAGAGGTTTTCTGAAAGCTGGTCATAAAGAGCTCAACAGAGGAAGAATATCTTCAGAGAGGCCTTGACTTCGGAAAAAGGGCTGATGTTAGGATATGGGGATGCCCACAGATAACAACAGCACGTGAAGAGTTTTAACTCCCTAGGATGGGAACATTAGTAATTAGCACACAACTTTAAAATGCTTCCCTCTTTATTATCCTCAATCCTGCACTGAAGTCTGATGCTCAGATAGAGGTTGGAAGTGTCAGGCTTTGCAAAATTAAGGAGAGGGCAGGAACAGAACGTGTGGTCTGCCCACCCTAACCTCTCTGCCACCATTAGTGGGAGCAAAGCATCAGCCTAGCATGGCTCTGTGCCCTGTTGCCCTAGGTAGGGACCAGCATGACTGGGGCTGGCAGAAGAACACGGGGTGCTTGGTCTCTTCTCCAGGGCTGATAACAAGCAACCTATCCACCTCCTGATTCCACCCCATCTTCTTTCCCAAAAACCATGGAAGGGAGAAAGAAAATTGGAACATGATCTCCAAACTATTTGGAAGATTTTTAGGAACTTCTGAGACCATGTACCACTTTAATATCTTTTGCTGGCTTATAAATGGCTCACTTTGATGCAATAAGCAAACATAAGCAATGGTCTGGGATGCTTCTGATTCATTTGGAGATTCTGCTGCATTTGCTTTAAAGCCTCACCGATGGCTGTCAACCCTTTTCCATTCTGCTTCTGGCCGCCTCCTCATTTTAGGTTTCATCACCTCATTCCTACGTTATTTCAGTATTCTCCAAATTAACTGCCTTCAGTCCCTCCCCATTGCAAATCATCCTGTATCTCAATGCCAGAATTTTCTTTCTTTTGGAATCAGGGTGTACAGTGCATGTTTGTTACATGGACATGTCATGTAGTGCTGGGGACTGGATCTCAAATGGCCCATTCCTCAGAGAGTAAACATTGTACCTAATAGGTAATTTCTGAGCCCTAATCCCCCTATCTTCTCCCCACTTATTGGTGTCCCTAGTATCTATTATTTCCGTCTCTGTGGCCATTTAGCTCCCGGATATAAGTGAGAACATGTAGTGTTTGTTTTTCTGTTTCTAAGTTAGTTCACTTAAGATGATTTTCTCTAGCTCCATCCATGTTGCTGCAAAGGAGATGATTTTATTTTCTGTTTTTATAGCTGCATAGTATTCTACGGTGTGCATGTATCACATTTTCTTTATCCAATTAATCATTGGTGGGAACTTAGGTTGGGTCCATGATTTTGCTCCTCTGAATAGTGCTGCAATGAACATATGAGTACAGGTATATCTTTTATATAATGATTTCTTTTCCTTTGGGTAGATGCCTAGTAGTGGGATTGCTGGTTCGAATGGTATTTTGAATTTTAGTTCTTTGAAAAATCTCCATGCTGTTTTCCATACAAGTTGAATGGGTTTACAATCCCGCCAAGAGTAAATGAATGTTCCCTTTTCTCTACAACTGTACCAACATCTGTTGTTCTTTGACATTTTAATAATAGTCCTTCTGACTTGTATATGGTAATATCTCACTGTGGTTTTAATGTGCATTTCTCTGATGATTAGTGATGTTGAGTATTCTTTTCATAATTTTTTGACCATTTGTATGTCTTGTTTTGAGAAGCGTCTATTGATGTCCTTTGCTCACTTTTTGATGGTGTTGCTTGTTTTTTTCATGCTGAGTTGTTTGAGTTCCTTGTAGATTCTGGTTATTAGTCCATAGTCTGAGGCATATTTGCAAATGTTTTTTCCCATTCTGTAGGTTTTATGTTCACTCTGTTGAATATTTATTTTTAGTTTAATTAAGTTCTATTTGTCTATTTTTGATTTTGTCACAGTTGCTTTTGGGGTCTTCATCATAAATCATTTGCCTATGCCAATGTCCAGAAGAATGTTTTCTAAATTTTCTCCAAGGATTTTTATGGTTTCAAGCCTTACATTTAAGTCCTTGACCCATCTTGAGTAAATTTTTATATATGGTAAGAGGAGAGTGACGTGAGTATGCCACAGCACTCCAGCCTGGGTGACAGAGTGAGACTTCAACTCAAAAAAAAAAAAAGTTTCATTTTTCCGCATATGGCTAGCCAGTTTTCCCAGCACCATTTATTGAATGAAATGTCTTTTTCTTGTTGTTTATTTGTGCTAGCTTTGTCAAAGATCAGTTGGTTGTAGGTATCTGGCTTTATTTCTGGGTTCTCTATTCTGTTCCACTGATCTATCTGCCTATTCTTGTACCAGTACCATGCTGTTTTAGTTACTATAGCCTTGTAGTACAATTTGACATCAGGCAGTGTGATGCCTCCATATTTGTTCTTTTTTGCTTAAGATTGCTTTGGCTATGTGGGCTCTTTTTTAGTTCCCTATAAACTTTTAAGCTTTTTTTTCTAGTTCTGTGAAAATGATGTTGATATTTTGATAGGGATTGTATTGAATCTGTAGATTACTTTGGGCAGTATGGTCACTTTAACAATATTGATTCTTCCAATTCATGAGCATTGGATGTTCTTCCATTTATTTGTGTCATCTATCTACAATTTCTTTCATCAGTGTCTTGTAGCCTCCTTATAGAAATATTTCACCTCCTTGGTTAGGTATTCCTAGGTATTTTGGTGTGTGACTATTGTAAATGGGATTGAGCTCTTGATTTGGTTCATAGCTTTAGCGTTTTTGGTGTATAAAAATGCAATTGATTTTTGTACATTGGTTTTGGATCCTGAGACTTTAATGAAGTCATTTTTCAGGTCTAGAAACCCCTTGAAGGAATCTTTAGGGTTTTCTAGGTATACAATCATGTCATCAACAAACAGAGATAGTTTGACTTCCTCCTTGTCAATTTGAATGCCTTGTATTAGTTCATCTTGCCAGATTGCTCTTGCTAGGACTTCTAGTATGGAGAATAAGAGTGGTGAAAGTAGCCGGGCTCGGTGACTCAGCCTGTAATCCCACGCCTTTGGGAGGCTGAAGTGAGTGGATTACCTGAGCCCACGGGTTCGAGACCCGCCTGGGCAGCGAGACCTCATCTCTACAATAAATCAAAAAATCAGCCGGGCGTGGCAGCGCATGCCTGTAATTCCGGCTACTCAGAAGGCTGAGGCGGAAGGACCGCCGGAGCCCAGCAGGTCGAGGCTGCGGTGGCCGGGAGCGGCCACTGCACTCCAGTCTGGGCGACAGAGTGAGACTCCAGCTCAAAAAAAAAAAAGAAAGAGTGGTGAAAGTAGACACTCCTGTCTTGTTCCAGTTCTCAGGGGTAATGTTTTCAGGGTTTCTCCGTTAAGTATGATGTTGGCTATGGGTTTGTCATACATACTTCTTACTACTTTGAGATATGTTCCTGAAATGCCTAGTTTATTGAGGGTTTTTATCATGAAGCAATGTTGGATTTTATTGAATGCCTTTTCTGCATCTATGGAGATGATGATTTATTAATTTGCAGATATTCAACCATCTTTGCACTCCTGGAAAGAAGCTCACTTGGTGATGATGGATTATTTTCTTGACATGCTGTGATTCAGTTTGCAATATTTTGTTAAGAATTTTTGCATCTATATTCATCAGAGATATTGGTCTGTAGTTTTCTTTGTTGTTGTGTCCTTGGTATCAGTGAGATATTGGTTTCATAGAATGAGTTAGAGAGAAGTCTCTCCTTGATTTTTGTTGGAATTGTTTCAGTAAGATTGGTACCAGCTGTCCTTTGTATATCTGAAAAATCTCAGTGGTGAATCTGTCTGGCCCTGGGTTTAATTTTTTGTTGGAAGATTTTATTAATGATTCAATTTCATTGCTCACTATTGGTATATTCAAGGTATTTGTTTCTTCCTGGTTCAATCCTGGGAGGTTGTATATTTCCCAGAACTGATCCATTTCCTCTAGGTTTTTCAGTTTGTTGCTGTAGAGTTGTTCATAGTAGTCTGTGATGATCTTTTGCATTTCTGTGGTATTGGTTGTTATTTCACCTCTGTCATTTCTGGTTGTATTTATTTGCATCTTCTATTTTCTTTGATTAGTCTAACTGTCTGTCTGTTTATCTTTTTGAAGAACCAACTTTTGAATTCATTGATCCTTTGTATCATTTCCTGGTCTAAATCTCATTCTGCTCTGATCTTTGCTATTTCTTTTCTTATGCTAAATTTGGGTTAAGATTTTTCTTGTTTTTCTAGTTCTTTGAGGTGAAAGGTTAAGCTGTTAATTTCAGATCTTTCTTTCTGATGTAGGCATTTAATGCTATAAATTTTCCTCTCAGCACTGATTTTGCTGTATCCCAGAAGTTTTAATATGTTGTGTCGCTATTTTCATTTCTGTCTTAATTTTTTATTTACCCAGGGATAATTCAAGAGCAAGTTGTTCAGTTTTCATACAGTATCATAGTTTGGGGAGTTCTTCTTAGTGTTGACTTCTAATTTTATTCCACTTTGGTCAAATGTAATTTTGATATTTTTGAATTAATTGAAACTTACTTTATGGTCAAGCATATGGTCTATCTTGGAGAATATTCTATATTGAGATGAGAATAATATATATTCTGTGATTGTTAGGTGGAAAGTTCTACAGATGTCTGTTAGGCCCATTGATCTATAGTCCAGTTTTACTCCAGTGTTCCTTTGTCAGTGGAGTATCAAAGTTCCCCACTAATATTGTATTGTTGTCAATATGTTTTCTAAGATCAAGCAGTGTTTGTTTCATAAATTTGGGTGCTCTGGTGTTCAGTGTCTATATGTTTAAGATAGTTAAATCTTCTTGTTGAATTGTACCCTTTATCATTATATAATGCTTTTCTTTTTCTTTTGTTACTGTTGTGGGTTTAAAGTTTGTGTTATCTGATATGAGCCTAGCTACTCCTGCTCATTTTTGTTTCCCATTCATGTGATATATCTCACACCCATTTACTTTGATCCTGTAACTATCTTTGGCCAGTAGTTGGGTCTCTTCTAGGCAGCAGATTGTTGTGTCTTGTTTGTTGGATTTTTTTTAATCCAGTGTTCCACTCTGTATCTTTTAAGTGGAGCATTTAGGGTATTTACATTCATGGTTAGTATTGATATATGAGGTTTTGTTCCTGTCATAGTGTTGTCAACTAGTTTTCTTGGGGATTCAAATATGTATTTACTTTATAGGATCTGTGAGCTTTGTATTTATGTGATCTTTTATGATAGCAACATTGTTTTGTTTCCATGTTTAGAACTCCTTTGAGCAGTTCTTATAGAACTGGTTTAGTGGTGACAAATTCCCTTAGTGTGTGTTTGTCAGGGAAATACTTTATTTCTCCTTCATTTATGAAGCTTTGTTTGGATGGATATAGAATTCTTCACTGGAATTTTTTTCTTTAAGGAAGTTGAAAATGGACCCCCATTCTCTTCTGGCTTATAGAGTTCCTGCTGAGAAGTCCTCTGTTAGTCTAATGTCCCTTCCTTTATAAGTGATTTGGTGTTTCTCTCTTACTACATTTAAGATATTTTCTTTCACATTGACTTTGGAGACTCTGACAATTACATGCCTTGGTTCTTCTTGCAGGAATTCCTTGAACTTCTTGTATCTGGATGTCTAGGCCTCCTCAAGACCAAGGAAGATTTCTTGAATATGTTTTCCATACTTTTTTACTTTAATTTATCCTCCCTCTGAAATTCCCATGATTCATAGATTTTTTTTTTTTATTATCTTAAAAATGTGGAGTACATTTCAGGATTATGTAGATAAATGGTCATCGTACAGGTAAAGTTTGGCCTCCATTTGGTCCTCACTTTGCCTGTTTGAGATCGAGTACACTTATTGATGTTATGTGACTCCCTCAAGTCCGTATTTCTTTAGTGCTTTGCTCATTATTCTTAGTTACTTTTTCTTTATTTCTGTCTAATTCTAAGGACTTATTTTCCAGTTCTGAGATTCTTTCTTCCACTTGGTCTAGCCTACTGTTAAAGCTTTGAACTGTGTTTTGTATCTCTAACAATGTGGTTTTTAGTTCTGTTTGTTAGTTTTTTATGTTGTCAATCTCTGCTTTCACCTCCTCAATTGTTCTACTGATTCTTTTGTGTTTGATATCAACTTTCTCTTGGATCTCACTGAGCTTTATTATCAATATTTTGAACTTGTTATCTGACATTTCAGGGATTTCTTTTTGGTTAGGTTCTATTGTTGAAGAGTTAGCATGTCCCTTTGTAAGGGTAACACTCTTTTCACACTTTCAGAATTGTTTTTCTGATTCTTTCTCATTTAGATAAACTATGGTGACTAACCTGTATAAGTTCCTTGGATATAGATAGCCTGTTTCCTGATTGTTGGCTGTAATAGCAATGAACTGGGGTTGTGGGTCAGCTCACTGCCTCCTGTGGTGTTGGGGTGATTGAAGTCTCAGGAAGCTTACCTCGTTCCTCAGTGGTGTGCACTGCTGTTGTCAGATTACTTGTGTTGCATCATTCAACCTCCAGGTCAGCAGGTGGAGTCTATGGCTAAGAAGTAGCTACTGCTTATGCGGATGGATATTTATCTGATCCTTATTTACTGGAAGAAGCTCTCAGTTGTTTTAGGCAGTGAGTTGGTCTGCAGAGGGCATAGTGGCCTGAGCTCCCAGTTCAGTCCCAGAGAAGAGGAAACCAAGACGGGCGGGGCAGAACTGGATTAGATCACCTACAGGTCCACTGATGGCAGCCACAGGCACCAGCTCTGAGGCAGGGTCTGGTGTGCAGCCTCTGAGTGTTCAGCGGTGTATCTTGAATGCCAGAATTTCTTAAAGTGTCACTTTACACACACATATACATGCACACGAATAACCAATTTATCTAGATTTGCTTGGGACTTTCCTGGTATTAACATGAAAGACCTATGTCTCATGAAACTCCTTAGTCCCAGGAAAACCAGAACAGTTCAACCTAACAGGTCAACTAACACATGCACAAGCACGTACGTGTGCTCCATCCCCCCCATCTCTCAATGACTCATCATTGCCTACAGTGCTGCCTATGTAGTGGGTACTGAATTAACATGAATGGATGGATGGGTAGATGAAGAAGTGAACTTACTCAGAAGTAAACTCTCATACCCAACCCTTGACAAGTTTATAAAATGTAATGGAGAGGGATTGCTTAGTTTGCTTTAGCATTTTTTGGTTTATAAAGAAATTTTGTCACATTAGTATTCATAATACTTCCACAGGCATATCATATTCTCCCCTCAGATGAGGAACCTGATCCTTGAGAAGGTCAAATAACTTGTCCAAGGACAAACAGCTAGTGGGGGAAGACGTAGTTTTCTACCCAAGGATTATGCCTCTAAACCCTTTTGACCTAATTCTCTTCTGCTTTGCTCACTCTTCTTCTCTATTCAACTTGATTCTTCTCCGTTCTCTAAAGAGGCAACAACAGCCTACTCTTGCTTCCATCTATATTTTTTTCTCAAGCCATGCCTTCAGCAATGAATGTTCTCACAACATTTCTCCACTGAATCATTTACTGAGCGCTTACTACATGTTGAGGGAGGAGAGAGAATATAGAGACGGTATACTGGCTCTTAAATGTTTTGGCCTGTGAGTGACATACATCAGTGCCATTCACCTTTCATTTGTTAGAATTAGTCCATGGCTCACCTGAGTACAAAGCAGCTAGGAAGCAAAGTTATCCCTTGTGCTCTGGAAGGAGAGCACAGCCAGACAAGAGGGTGTACTAGCAAGCTCTGTCAAGGGACCAAAGTCAAATATTTTCCTTATGAACTGGAGCTCATGGTGGATGAACTAGATAGAAGAAAAGAAGAACACTGAGATTCAAAAACCCAAAGGTCTCCTACAGGCAAAACAGGGCATGCCAAGGTGAGCTGATTCGGTGACTAACACAGGACACAGGGGATCAAAGGTCAATACCAGGGCACTGTTTCTTTGTATCACCCTACCAACTAATATGATTTTTAAATGCCTAGACTTCCTCATGAAAGGTGATACACATCGTCACAACAAGATAACAGGACTGCATGGCAGAAACTCAAGTAGATGCCAAATCTGAGTTCTGGGACAAGTGTATCTTTCCATCACTAATGCACATGCACATATGTGCCCACACACACACAGACACACACACACACACACACACACACACACAACAGAGGACAGGATTTATATATTCAGTCCTTAGCTCTTTGCCTGAAGAACTCAACTGAGAGACCCATTGCAAGAAACCTCACCTCTTGAGAAGTCAAATGCCCAAGTAGTCCATCAGTCTGTGTAATTTAATAACTAAACTCTCTGAAACGTGTTAGCTGGAAACAGTCTGTGTTTTAGCTTGTGAAATGGATTTGGATTATGCCTATATGTTAGTCAGATGATATTGGACAGTGAAGACTGGCATCCATAGTAGACATCCAATCATACTTGCTAACAATACTGTTAGTGGTGGTAACCATGATCACAGTATCTCTGACTTTGAGTTTAGCTCCAAGATATACACACAGGATAAAACTGTCTCTCTACCAAAAGCCCACTAATGTCACCACCACCACACAGACAGAATATGAGTCTGAACACCCCTAAAGAAATGCCATGTGCCAATTCTTAGGACTACAGAGATAAACTAATTTGAAATTTTGCTTGAATATTTGGAAACTGAATATTTTCAAAATAACAGAAATTATTTAAATTATTGCTTAACTGAATTGAACTAAATGGTTTTAAAATACTCTATGTGTACAGATAAAACATGTCATCCCCACCCAAAGAACAATAATTTGGCAATTTCTAGCTTGAGACAAGTAATTTATTTCTAATTAATTGATATACATAGTAATATTAATTCCTAATATTGATTAAGCCAATGGTCACAAAATGATGGTATCGAATGGTCATTTTTACAATGAATGGATACATCTCTTGGGTTCCTAGTAGCAAAACTAAACTAATGATTTTGGTGAGTCTGAAGTAAGTTGTCCTATAACTTCCTGTAATCATTGCCCAAACCTATGCCTGAAGAGGTCTCTCTTTTCATCCAGATGAAGCTTTGTTTCAGCCCTTACATTCCCAAGTCCTCACAACCAAAGTCCATTTCATTCCATTTTTACTGTGGGCCTACTTATGCTAAGCATGGTATTCATAGCTGAGGCTACAAAGATGACAGTAATAATTGCCATTTTGTCATACTAATTTTACAGATGGGTAAACTGAAACATAGAAAGTTACTGCAGCTGTTGTAAAGTGATAAATAGCAAGACTGGAATTTAGAGAAGAACCGTGTGACCCCAGAGTCCATGCTCATGACCACTATTGCATAGCCCTGCCCTGGGACAACTTGCAGTTCTGCTCTTGAATCTACAGAATGTATCACTGCCAACAGCTCCATGCACCCTGAGGCATCTGCACCACCCCCAAAGTAAGGTCCATCCCATCCCACCTTGCTCTGCCCTCTCCTCTCTATCTGATATTCCAGTCATCAGAGGGTTGGAGAGCTGACCCCTGAGCCACCCTGACGTCCTGCCAATAGTTCATACCGCTGCTCCCCTAAAACTCGAGTTCCTCATGCCTGACTTTGAGGCAGTACAGAGCAGTCAAGAAGAGCTTAGCTTACAGCTGGACTCATCGCTTTCCTTATCTTAAAGTCGAGGTAGTATCATATCCCCTGAAGGTTGAATCTGTGTAAAGTGCTCAGTATGGGGCTTGTCTCCTCAGAGCTCCTCTCTGCCTTGAGTCTCTCAAGATTGTGCTTGGCAGAAAAATCAGACCACCCTCCCCCCAAAGCATTAAGGATGTTTCACTCAAATCATGCACTCCTCGGATGCTATGTACTGCCGTGCCCGGTGCCTTCCTCTGAAGTCAAGCCAGTTTCTCCAGCCCATGTCATGTTGGCCAAGGGGACAGGATGCTACATCCCCGCTGGCAGCCTTGGCTGAAGTCCCGGCATGCCTGCTCCTGTTTCTCTACTTCATTGCAATGCTGTTCAATAGAATTTTCTGGGGTAAGAGAACTGCTCTATAACTATGCTGACCAAAATGGAAACCATCAGCCCCAAGTGGCTGCTGAGCATTTAAATTGTGGTTAGTACAACTAAGAATAAAAATGCTCAGCCGGGCTCGGTGGCTCAGCCTGTCATCCCGCACCTTTGGAAGGCTGAGGTGAGTGGATTGCCTGAGCCCGCGGGTTTGAGACCCACCTGGGCAGCGAGACCTCATCTCTACAATAAATAAAAAAAAAATCAGCCAGGCGTGGTAGCGCATGCCTGTAATTCCGGCTACTCGGAAGGCTAAGGCGGAAGGATCGCCGGAGCCCAGCAGGTCGAGGCTGCGGTGGCCGGGAGCGGCCACTGCACTCCAGTCTGGGTGACAGAATGAGACTCCAACTCAAAAAAAAAAAAAAAAGAATAAAAATGCTCAACTGAATTATTATTAATTGATTTAAGTTTAAATTCCTGCACGTGGCTGTGGCTAGTGACCATGATATTGGGACGGTGCAGGCGCAGAGCAGGCTCTATCAGGTGTGTTTCCTGTCTCTCTGCTCCCAGCCAGGACCTCACCCCTCGTGGAGTTTCTTAGCCACTTACAGTGAAGGCCAGCCCCACAGGTAACTCACCACACACCCACTGGCTCCTACAGATGAGTATATGACGGCAACTAGTGCATCTGTCTCAGCCTTGAGAAATACACCACCCAGGTAACAGCCCCTTTAGGGGTCACTAGCAGGTGAGGAGGAAACAGACAAGCAACCCAGCAGTGGGATCTCCGCAGCCAGCACCGAGAAGGGGTGTATATAATTACATATCCCAGAGCCAGAGAGGATTAGAAGTGCAACAGAAGTGAATGTCAGGCAACATGATATTCCACAGGTGTGAAAGTAGCATTTCTACAGAGTTGGCCAACACTCTCTAAATCAAAAATATCTGCTGTTGAAGGGGAAAAAAAGTGAAGTGAACAATTGTAAACTAGAGTCAAATGGGATGGGGAAGATGGTACAGCATAGTCAACTCCACAGATCATAGTTAAAACCTGATGGTCCACACCCTGCTCTAAAGGTTGGGTCCTTTATCAAAGGGTCATGTGGTTTAAATTGAAAACAGACATTGAAAAAAAAGAAAACCACATTTCACAGATGAGGAAACTGAGGCTTAGGAAGGTTGTTATGTACCCAAGTTCATGCTGCTTATAAGACTTATAACCAAGGTATGACACGAAGTCAATGGGATTCCATATCCCCCTCCTCTGAGATTCAAGATTCACAAGAGAGGTGAGGCCAAAGACAGCAGAAGAGGTCATTTTTATGATCCAGGCTTCAAGTGATAATGGAAATGAATACAGAATCAAAGCAATTTTAGCACCTGATGAGATGTATCGTGCCCAAGAGCCGAAGTGAGGGCTTAGGAATGGGGATCTGATTTAGGGATCGAGATGATGAGTTGGGCTTTTTACGCGTTGCTCTATAGTTCACAGTGAGATAACTGAGTGAAAATGATCAAAAGCCAATTGGGAGACATGGGACTAAAACTACAGAGAGAGATTGGGACTGGAGATATAAATATCAATATGGGAATTGCTGCAAAGTGGACAGAATCCCAAAAGAATAGAGTATAAAAAGAAGCAGCAATAGCCAAAGTATTGCCAGAAAAAGAGACATTGGCAGGAAACTGACATGAACTGCCCAGCAGGCATCACTTTTGCTAGGTAGTTGTCCTGTCCATTGTTTCACCTCGTTTTCATATCACATACCTGCTCGAGAGGAAATATGAGAAAAAAAGGCTGCCTTTTGCCTTCCAACATCCATTCTCTCTCTTTGATAGGTTGGGCTTGGAGTGCTCTCCTCTCACCATGGGTGGACGTGCACCCAGAGGAGAACCACTCCCAGTGGAGAACCACGCCCAGTGGAGAGCTACTCCCAGCGCAGGGGTGGGTCTTGTGACCTGGCCTAAGTCAATCAGTGCCTCCCATTTCCCTGTTACAGTGATTGGTTTGGGAACAAGCACAATCAGCTTCAGGGAGACCTGGAGAGAGTCCTCTCTCCTTTGGGATTTAAGCCTGATGGGTGTAGGGAATGAAGTGGCTGCCGCCTTTCTACCACTCGAAGTCTGAGACTGGAGTCAAAACTTCAGAATGGCAGCGGAGAGGAAAAAAGTGGGTCCTGGGATGACTTTATATGAAAATATGCCTACGATGGGAACTCACAGCCTTTCCACCCATGTGAGCCAGTAAATTCTGTTTGGGAAAAGTCTAGTGAGTGCGGCAGGAGGATTCCTGCCCGACGCAGACGCTGTCCACATTTTCCAGCTAGGGGAAATGAAGTTTCAAGAGATTAACCAACTTGTCTAAATTTATTTAAGGAACCACGCCAAGATTTGAAGCCCCTTCTTCATCTCACCTTGATAAGCTGGTGGGAAAGAAAAACTGGATTTTTAACTGATTGCCATGTGACTAATGTGAAAAAATAAAGACCCAATAGAAAGGCAGAATGAAAGAAGAACAAAGGGTAAGACCAACATAAATAAGGTACAAGTTTCAATGATGTCTGAAGATTCTGAAAATCTGAGATTTTCCTGGTTGCTCCCTCTCTCCCAGTGGCTCAGTAAGATAGGAGGAATTCAAGGTTGACTCTGATTTCCTGGTTGACTATTTAAAATCCCGAGCCATATAAAAAGCACTAATTAGAAATCATTTCAAGCAATACATCTGTTCATTGATTTGCTAAAATATTTGTATTAACTATCTATGAGAATAATTTGCATTTCATTGCTAAGAAAAAGGTATTAGTACCAAAAAACCATGGAATGGAAACCTAGACCCAGGAAGACCCTCAGTTTTCAGAAGGCAAACCACCGTGAATTATTCTAATTATTTAACCTTTTCCCACCAGAATAATCCAAAGTGAGCACACACTGATGGCGGGAAGTGAGGGTTGAAATATAATCTTGTTTCAGACTGGCTCGGTGGCTCAGCCTGTAATCCCAGCACTATGGGAGGCCAAGGCGAGTGGATTGCATGAGCCTGCAGGTTCAAGACTCACCCAGGCAACTTGGCAAGATCTCATCTCTAAAATAAATCAAAAATTAGCCAGGCATGATAGTGCATGCCTGTAGTTCCAGCTACTTGGAAGGCTGAGGTGGAAGGATCACCGGAGCCCAGCAGGTAGAGGCTGCGGTGGCCATGAGCATGGCACTGCACTCCAGTCTGGGTCACAGAGTGAGACTCCAACTCAAAAGAAAAAAAAGAAAAGAAATATCTCATCCACAGCAGTCCTCAACAATATTCAACTTTCTGAAGTTCCATGCTTTCAAATTCCTGCCAATGGTGCATTCTTCATACTCCATCTATTTCCATATAAAAATATATTTAGGTATTTATTAATTAAACCACTTAACTGATTTCAACAAAATCTACTAGTGAAATTTATTCTCTGGTTTCTGGCCCAACTTGCATCTTGCAACTTCTCACACATTTAGGTCAATAAACACCCCAAGGTGTTACAGATCAGAGAAACTGGAATAACAATGACACCAAACAATGAATTTGTGCTTTCTGTTTGCCAGACATTTGTTCTGGGTGTTTTACATACATTAACTCCTTTAATTATCACAACCATCTATTAATTAAGCACTATTCAGATTCTTTATGCGTGGGAAAACAGAGTCACAAGATGTTAAGTAACTTGCCCAAAGTCCCATAAATTGTGAGGGGTAGAATTCGGATTTGAATGTATATCTGGCTCATGGCCACTAGGCTATAGCCTTGTCTCAAGTGCCTCAGTTCTTGACATAGAACCCTGTCTGTCAGCTGAGGACTATAGTAAAGAGTGTGTTAGAAAGAGACAGGAATGGAAGTGAGCATAGGCTTTGGGCACAACTCAGTAGAATCTGTCAAAATTCTACATACTCACCCTGGTAACCTGGCACCTCATTTTTAGGCATTCATCCTTCTTGAAAGACATGCAGAAATGTACAAGGCACACACCAAATACCCTTGCAATGCTGCTTTTTAAAGGGGGAGATTGAAATGGTCATTGATACTGGGATTTTTAAATTCTGACACAAACATACAATGGATTGCTGTTAAGCCATTATAAAGAACAAGGTTGATTTTTATATGTGGCATGGGAAATTCTCTAAGGTATGGGCTTAAGTGAAAAGGGCAAGTTGAAAGAAATGTACAGAATAAGGCAGGGATTTAGACATTTAGGGTGAAAACAACACAACACAAAACCGTATTTTTTTTTTACATGAAGCAGCCTCTATGACAAGTAGCAATACAGATGTCAGTGTGGGAGGATGGTTAATGATGGTCCCAAGACACCATACTGTAGACATTATAATTAGTCACCAGAAGCAAAAAAGAGTGACGCGCACTCAGTGGGTATTAGGAAAATGTCCCCCTTGATCCAAGATGCCAGAGAAACCAGACGAAAGTCCTGCAGGTTACCATGGAGCAGATCAAAAAGGACTTTGTGGGGATGTGGCATGGTGCACTGAATACAGTGATAACCCCAGCCTAGTCCTTTGCTTTGACTGTTCAAAAGGTTGCGGCCACTCCACAGAGAGATGGCTTGCACAGCTTCAAATCACCCATCTAGTTAGGGACTGAGATGGCATCAGACACTAGATGTCCTGCAAAGTAGGGGCAGAAAGAAAGGCGGACAGACAGTCCAAAGCTGCTCCATTTTCAACTCACCCAACTCTGGATTGTTGATCTTTATGTTACATTCCAAGTAACTTTTTTTTTTGAGTCAGGGTCTCACTTTGTGGTGAACAGAGACACAGTCATGGCTCACCACAGCCTTGAACTCCTGGGTTCAAGTGATCCTCCTGAGTAGTTGGGATTACAGGTATGTGCCACCACACCTGGCTATTTCTTTTTTTCTTTTCTCTTTTTTCTTTCCTTTTTTTTTTTTTTTTTTTTTTTTTGTAGAAACGAGGTCTCACTATGTTGCCCAGCCTGGTTGAAATTCCTGGGCTCAAACAATCCTCCCACCTCGGCTTCCCAAAGAGCTGGGATTACAGGCATGAACCACCATGCCCAGCCCCAAGTGTTTTTCAAAGAGTGTCTTGATCTCTGCCACAAACTGGACTCCAGGGGTTCCGGAGATGTCCCCAAAGAGAGCAGGTGTGTCTTTTTCTATGGGAAGCCTTTGTTTGGAATGCTCACCTTAAGTTGTGCTTGGAATTTTTATTTAAAATTCATAGTCTTTTTCTCCATTCTACTTCATCACAGTCACCCACCAATATTATTTTTTAAAATACTGGCTACTCTCCCATGCCGTCCACATCTCTTCTGACACATTCCGTCATTTGGTCACTCCGCTGTGCTTTGTACACCTTGTCCTTTTCTGCTCTAAACTTGAAAGGCCCAGTTACACCAGCCCAGAGTCGAGTCAGTTTGCTGCGGGGTTGCTGCCCTCTGCAGGCCACGGCCATGCATGTTCCTTTAAGAGAGAAACCTGGCCAGAGAATACAGACAGTTAATAATAATAGCTATTTTGTTCTGACTCCGTTACGTGGATTATCTTATTTGCTCCTCACAAACAACCCCATGAGGTGACGAACTATCATTATCTCCATTTTTCAAAGGAGAAATCTGAGTCCCCGAGGGGTTAGGTCACTTGTCAGGATGTGTGTAGCTGTACAGCTAACAAGTTGCAGAAACAGGATTTGAACCCATGCCATCTCTCTCTAGAATCTGTCCTGCTGACCTCCACAGTAGACTGCCTCCCAAAGGGGAGATGGCTAGCAATTCTGAGCACGTGGACCGTGACATGCATCTTACGTACATTACGTCATTTAATCCATCATTAACCAAAGGTAAGCAAATACTCAAAAATCTAATTGGCTCACCCATGGTCGCGTGGGCGATAAGTCAGCTCTGTCTGGGTCCCCAGCACTGACTTCCCCTGTGTAGAGGACACAGGTGTACTGTCCACTATCCCTTCGGGAGAACCTTAGTGGAAGATGCAGGTGATCAGCAGCCACTAGCTGCGGCACCTTGGGAATCCCTGCAGCGTTTGCACAGAGGCCACGCTTTTCCCCTAGTTCTCCCAGCCATGACTGCGATGAGGGGAGGACAGAGCCAGGCCATCTCAGCGCATCAGTCAGATGAGGTCCTCTCAGAGTCACACTGCGGTCAGTGGCTGTCCTCCCTGTCCTTCCTTCTTGCCCCCACGTTGCAGGTATCTGATGGCCTTGTGGTCTGAGGGTCTCCCACCCACTCCTACTGCCTCCTCCTTCATTCTTCCAGAGAATTTGGCAATTGGGGGATCCACCTAGGCGAGTCAGACCCTGATCTCACCCTCATGTTGCTACCATTGAGTGCAAGGGATTAGTCATGAACACCAAGAACTGTATGGCAGATACACAGCCATGAACAGAAGGAGTCTAGGGTTTGGACACAGAAGACCAAAGTCCTGCATCTGCCACCTTGGGTAAACTACTTCTCACCCAGCCCCAGTTCCCACCTCTATAAATGGAGCCTAGTTGAGCACCTCAGGTCACATGTTTTGATGGTTAAGAAAGCTTTGAAGGCTGGGCACGGTAGCTCACACCTGTAATCCCAACACTTTGGGAGGCCAAGTGGGAGGATTGTCAGGGCAACATAGTGAGACTTTGTCTCTCCAAAAATAAATAAATAAATAAAAATTAGTCAGGCATGATGGCGTCCCCCTATAGTCCCTGCTTCTTGGGAGGTTAAGGCAGAAAGATGCCTGAGCCCAGGAGGTCAAGGCTGCAGTGAGCAGCAATCATGCCCCCGCACTCCAGCCTGGGTGACAGAGTGAGACCCCGACTGAAAAACAGAGAGAAAGCTTTGAAGTCCGACAAATCTGGGCTCAACTCCTACTGGATAAACTTGAGCAAAGGACTCAGCTTCTCTGCACTCCAGCGTCTAGTGTCTTTATCTGTATTATGAGCACGCTAACACACATCTTATGGTGTTGCTGTGACAATTAAAAGTGAGACGTGTGTAAAGAATCTGCTCCTAGTAAGTATGAAAGGCATGGCAGCTATGCACCAAATTCTTTGGGTAAAAATAAGAAAAGATCATATGTGGGGAAGTGCTGTGTAAGGAATACTAGCCAGACAGAGGTTCGTTATTGCTGTTATTACAGATGTCACAAGAGGGAATGGAATTAAAGGGTCTGGAGTTCCAAGGAGAGGGAGATTTAGCAGAACTAGGGGAGAGGAGCCAGGCCTTGCAAAGGCCGAGGGAGTGCCTAGGTGTGGGGACCAGCAGCAGCAAGAAAGCACAAGGCCTGCCGGCAAACCTAGAGCCCCGTTTCCCCCCATTCACTGTTGCGTGAGCCTCAGTGAATCTGCTAAAGGTTCCCAGGACAGCGTGTTATTGGAGGAATGTGTGTGGAGGCAGGAGAGGAGCCTTGGGCATCTTAACAAGGAGTTATAATCACATGGAGAAACAAGACACACATAGGCACCATTATGTAAGTGCATCCAAGATTCCCCTAGACAAGAGGGAGAAGGGAGCGGGACCCAAGCAGAGGACTGTCACAGGCAGGGAGGCAGCCGCTCCTGATCCCTGCATCACAGGTTTCCACAACCGACACAGAGCTCGAAAGATGGCCACTCCTTCCCCACCAACCTGGGTGGAGCTAATATTGACTGCAGCTGGGATGGAATTTAAGAGTCATGCATTGTGACACTGGCGTTCCCAACTGCAGGCTCTGGGAAGGACAGGTTCAGGCCAACCCCACATGCATTTTTTTCACACCTCCCCACCCCGTCTCCACATTCCTGACTGCACACACGTGCGTATGCTCGTAACCGCCTCACCCCTCTTGGGTGAGCACGGCTGCTCTTTCTCTGGGCTGCACGCTCCTTGGAGCAAGCTCTGCTCTTGGGAGGTATCCGTGTGCGGGATATGTGGATACATCAACGAGAAAGGAAACAGATGACGGGTTTCACTACTCCCAGGGGCTCAGTTCAGTTCCATTACCGTATGGGTGGACATGATGCTCCATGTCGGGGGTTCAGAAGGAGGGCCCAGGGCAAAGGAAATGGTTGAAAGCCCCCTCATCTATTAGCTGTGAGGCCACAGTCAGGACGCTCAGCAGAGTAGAACTAATGATGTCTACCTCACAGGCCGAGGCGAGGATGACGCGTCGGTGATGTAAGTCCATTTCAACCACCCTTACCACCACCAAGTCTTGAGGGAATTCTACTAAATCACAGAGTGCATGGGCATGTGGATATCCTGGGAAAACAGGCAGAGAGGGAATTGTGTTGAACCTCCTAGAAGCAGCAAGTGGGTGACAGAAACAGCAAAGCCTACAAAGCCCAAGACCTTATGTCCTCACTATTGCAGAGAACTTGGTAGCAGCCTCCTATTTTCACAGATTGTGGAGGTGACTGGGGCAAGGGTGGGAGAGTTGGGAGAGGAGCAATTAAGCTTCCATCACTGTGGGGCAAGGGAGCCCAGGCTACCTGGGCATACTTTTCCGGGAAAGCCATGATCTCCACTGACCTGAGTTCCCCTGCAGTCTGACCTAGAAAAGCCCATCCAAATGGTCCCAACCAGCAGGCATTCCAAACCCTGGGGGGAGATGAACCGCTTCAAGCCCAGCTCAGGTGGCCAGCAAGTCATCTCTTCCAAGGACTCTGTGGCAGGACCAGGGCCGGGGATGGGGAGAACTGCTCTCTGGGGAAATGGCAGCCACACGCAGAGGGCCTTTGAATCTAGGGAGGCAAGAGACTAGCAATGACCATCAGAGAAATGCAGACAGCCTGGTAATATGTCCGTGGTACCAGAGATGCTTCTGAGGCCACACTGAGCTGGGGAGACGCTGAGTGCTATTTGTCCTGGCAGAAATACTTTCATGGGAAAAGTTCTTCCCATGGAAGGACTTTCTGGAAGAATTGTGATCTGATAGTCAGTGTAGTGAGGAAGAATATGTGGCCCAGAGCAAGGCAAGGGTGTGTTCTGGGTCCGGTGACAAGTGGAGTGGACCCCAAGTGCTCAACTCCTGGTCATGGATTGGACCCCTCTCATGTCTAGTCTCATGACACATTTTATGTGTCAACTTGGCCAGAGTGGAAGGCGACCAAACTCGGAGTCAGATCTGACTCGGCCACTTAAGAGCTGTCGGTGTGATTTAGGGCCAATGTTTTAACTTCTTGGGGTCCTATTTGCCACCATCTGTAATACACGGATAATATTTACCCACTTTTGTTATGACTGCCTCCTTTTTATTGGATACCTACTATGGACCAGGCACTTGGGAGACATTTAATCATTTTATCATTCATTCAATCTTCACAACTGCCCTATGAGATAGACATCATCCCTATCATTACAAACACCAGACTGGGAAGGCCTTCTCCGGATGTGATTAACTCCTGCAGTCAATTGACTCTAAGTAAAAGAGATGACTCTCCATCGTGTATGTGGGCCTCACTCAATCAGTCAAAGACCTTAAGAGCAAAAAAAAAAAGAGATTTCCTGAAGAAGGAGCTGCCCCTTGAGACCATAACACAGGAATCCTGAGTGCCCAGCATGCCAGCCTGCCCTGCAAACTTCAGACTCAAGACTGAGACGCCAACGCTTGCCTGGCTGTCCAGCCTACCAGGCTGTCCTCCAAGTTTTAGGCGTGCCATCCCCACAATCACATAAGCAACTTCCTTAGAATCCATCTCTTAGTGCATGCGGATGTATGCCCCCTTGGTTCTGCTTCTGTGAAGAATGCTGACTCAAGTAGAGTGGCCATTAATGTGTTAGGCATGGGATGGGTAGAACAGCTGGTCTTGGATACTGTGCTCACACACAGGTGCTTGGACGGTGAGTAGCCCCCTCTACAGATGAGGAAACTGGCACTTGTAAGCAATTTGTCCTAAATCTCACATCGTAGGACTTGTAGAGCAGAAACCTAAACCCAGTCCTCCTCCTCTAGAATGCTGTGCTCTGAAGTCACCCTCTCCTTCTAGAGTATCTTCCAGACCTCACCTCCCACAGCAGAGCATCTAGTTGCGGGCAGTTTGCCCTCTGGAATTCTGGGCCGGTTGTTACTATTACACTTACTGCCCTCTCTATGTTAATGATGCATGAATTCTCCAGTGCCCAATCCTGAAAATACGAAGCCACCTTTTTACCTTCATCTGTTCCTCACTACCCACATCCAGTCTCATTTTGGAGAGTCGGCCTAGGACATGTGTCACATATCTGTCCTCTTTTTGTTTTTTCCCACCAAGGTCACATGTGCCCAGGTCCTTGTTCCTTCTTATCTGTGGGATGGACACAGAAACAGATTATGAGAACAACTGAGCTCCAACGGGATATAAGAAGCCAGTAGAAGAAACACCATGTGCTGATCTTTGTGACCAAGATCTTGGGCATTTTTAAATGGATGTGGCCTTTGCCCCAGCAATTCCCCTGGTTGCTGTCAAACAACCAGAAATCACTCATCCACTCCGTAGGTAGGCTTGCTTGAAGCATTTCCAAGTGGGAGACTGTATCTCACTTCCTAGGGAATATTTTGGGAATTTGTTGAGGAATTTTTTGGTCATGATACTGGGAGGTAGAATACTACTAGAAATTAGTAAGTGAGGCACAGGATGGTTCTACACAATAAAAAAAGCACCCCCATCCCACACAACTCTCAAATGCACTGCTAAAAATCCATATAAATGAAGAAACTGTTCATAATTTTCTGATTATAATTTTGTTTCACATATAAATACAAGGTACCTTTTGTACATTTTTAATATCCATTTGAATTTCCAAGAGTGTAACAAGACAAATGTAGATGGCACTGTGTCTAATTTAGACATCTACCAAGAGTTGTTCATTGTTTCGAAAAATCATCGTTGGCAATTCACTCCCAGGACAGCATCGCCACATGGCTCCCATGTGTTGGGCAGTCCTTGTGGCCTACAAGGGACAGGCGGGCAGCCACTGCATCATGTGTCCATGCAGTTCAGCTCCAACATTGGCATTCTGAAACACTACATACTACTCAAATAACAATTTCTTTCTACTTTTCTCCTTTACAAAACAGTTATGCTGACAGGAGTGTAAAACGGTGCAGCTGCTATGGAAAGCAGTATGGCAGTTCTGCAAAAAATTAAAATAGAGTAGTCACCATGTGATCCAGCAATTATACTACACACACACACAAAAAAAAACCCAGGAACTCGAACAGATACTTGCACATGCTTATAGCAGCATTATTTACAATAGCTTAAAAGGTGGAAGCAACCCAAATGTCCATCAGCAGATGGATGGATAAACAAAATGTGGTGTATACATACAATGGAATACTATTCAGCTATAAAAAAGAAGGCAGTGTTGATACATTGCTACAACATGAATAGACAACATGGAAGAATTCATGCTAAGTAAAATAAGCCCATCACAAAAGGACAGATGCTGTAGGATTCCATTTATATGAGGTCCCCAGAGTAGCCAAATTCATAGAGACAGAAAATGGAATGGGGGTTGTGGACCCAGGGCGAGGGGGAACAGGGAGTTAGTGTTTCATGAATACAGAGTTTCAGTTTGGGAAGACGGGGGGAAAACGTTCTAGAGATGGACGGTAGTGATGGCTGCAGAACAATGTGAATGTTCTAAATAACAAACACAGAACTGTAACTTGAAACTGGTTAAAACGGTAAAATTTTGTTACATATATCTTCCCACAATTTTTATGAAAAGCGTTATTCATTTTATGGGTTTTTATGTGTGTATCAGCAGGATAGTAAAGAGGGCGTTTCAAAATATTTGTTTTTAAAAGGAAACGCTACACAGAGAACAAGGTGTCTAGAGTTTTATGCATTTCGTGTTTTATGGCATATTTTATTTTGTCTGGAGACTTTCTGGCACCCCTTGAAATATGTGGAGACACCTAGGCATTGCTAATGAAGGGCTAGGGATTGTTGGGGCACAGAATGGAAGATCCCAGGGGCCTAAGAAAATGTATATTTGAGCTTATGAGAATCAGGGCTGAGGGAAGAACTACCCAAGAGTCAATTTAACTTGGACTTGAGCTAGCAAGCCTGGGACTACAAACATTTTATATTGATGGAGCTTCTCACACTTTATGAGGCAAAAGCACTCTAAGTGCACAGACCATTAACAGGAGGTAGCAACGGCAGAGTGGAAGGGGACCAAACTCGGAGTCAGATCTGACTCGGCCACTTAAGAACTGTCTGTGTGATTTAGGACCAATGTTTTAACTTCTTGGGGTCCAAATTTGCCGCAATCTGTAATACACAAATGACATTTACCCACTTTTATTATGACTGCCTCCTTTTTATTGGATACTTACAATGGACCAGGCACTTGGAAGACATTTAATCATTTTATCATTCACTCAATCTTCACAACTGCCCTGTGAGATAGACATCATCCCTATCATACAAATGAGGAAGGCAAAGCAGATGCCACTGGTCCCTCAGCCATCTCCTCCTGGCCCACCCTGGGGACAGTGGGGGGGCATCGATATGGTTTCTCATGGCCTTCTCTTCCCCATGGCATTTTCTTCCCCATTCATTTTCGTCCCCCTGGCATTCTTGTCATTCTCATCCCCGTGGCAGTCTCTGGCCACAGCAGACAGCCCGAAATGGATAGGGAGTTAAAGACCCCAGAAATAACCCTCAGCCAATGAGAGATGGGGGGTTGTGGATAAGTGCCCTAGCACCCGCACCCACAGCAAAACAATCCAGGGAGGTGTCCCACCTAGTCTCTTAGGGGTCCCTGTGGAATTGAGCACTGACTGCTCACTAGCTAATTCCCCCACCGTTGGCTTTTCTCCCTTCCCTGTTCCTACCCCATCCCTGTGTGTCCTGGGATCACCTCCCAGGTATTGAGATTTCTTGTGCTTGAATACTTGTCTCAGGATCTGCCTCTGGGGAAACCCAAAGTAAGAAAATCCCGAGGCTCAGAGAAGTTAAGTTACTTGCCCGTGGTCACACAGTTTAAAAAATTGGTCCAAGCCGGGCTCGATGGCTCAGCCTGTAATCCCGCGCCTTTGGGAGGCTGAGGTGAGTGGATTGCCTGAGCCCGCGGGTTCGAGACCCGCCTGGGCAGCGAGACCTCATCTCTACAATAAATCAAAAAATTAGCCGGGCGTGGTAGCGCGCGCCTGTAGTTCCAGCTACTTGGAAGGCTGAGGCAGAAGGATCACCAGAGCCCAGCAGGTCGAGGCTGCGGTGGCCGGGAGCAGCCACTGCACTCCAATCTGGGCGACAGAGTAAGACTCCAACTCAAAAAAAAAAAAAAATTGGTCCAGCCACAATTGACAACCCCCTTCTTCTGATTCAAAAGCACCTGTTATTGTCCCCTGGTTTCTCTGCCTTCTATCCTACCTGGTTGTTGGAGAATTAAGTGAGATAATGCAGATGAAGATGAGGTTCACATTGCAAGGCAAATGATTATAATGCATTCACTGGATGTTCACTATGACCCTATGAGGTACACAGGCACGTTAATCTGATGGCCCCTTTGTAGGAAACAGAGGCCAGGCACAGTGGCTCAAGACTAATCCAAGCACTTTGGGAGGCAGAGGTAAGAAGACTGCCTGAGCCCCAGGAGTTCAAGATCAGCCTGGGCAACATGACAAAACTCATCTCTACAATAAATCAAAAAATTAGCCAGGCATGGCGGCATGTGCCAGTAGTCCCAGCTACTTAGAAGGCTGAGGTGGAAGAATTGCCTGAGCCCAGCAGAGCGAGGCTACAGTGACCGTGAGCATGCCACTGCACTCCAGCCTGGGCAACAGAGTGAGACTCCAACCATATAGACATATGAAACAGAGACTCAGAGCCCTATATAAAGAGACCGGCTAATAGATAACAAAAGGCGAGATGATTCTCCACTCCTCCCGGCCCATTCTCCACCTTTCTCTGTACCCAGGAGGCCAAGCCACTGGATTTGCCCGCCAGGCCCTATTACCCTCTGCCTTCCAGTCTCAAGCAATAGAGGGCATGGGCAGGAAGGAAGAGAGAGGAGGGGGATACTTCGGACCCCACTCCCTCTTCGATGAGCCATCATTTTAGTAGTGACTACCTTTCTCAACCTGAACCATGGCTCCTAGCCAACTGTTATTTTGGAGTTTTTTTCTAAGCCAACTCTGATTTGTAGAGGTTTTCTTTGATATCTCGAGTCCTGGGAAAAATGGGAGAAAGCAGTCTCAGTTCACTAAGACCCCAGAACTCTCCAAGTGCCAGTGTGCCCTGACTCCTCCTCATGGCTCCTGCTCTCACCAGGTTGCAGGGTTGGAGCTCACTCCCATCTCACCCTCCAGTGGGTGCTTATGGCTTCTCTCTGTGGCTACCCCCAAGATGATTCTCACCCCCTGCCTGCTCCTCTATAAATAATCCTTCCATTATGCAGTCTTCACTTAAACCCTCTGAAAGGCCATCCTCTTTCTTCTTGAGACCTGACTGATCTGGAAGCCTCAGCAACTAAGAAGGCGGAGAAAATAAAATACAGGTAAATCCCATTTCTCAGGCCCTGTGCTGAGCCCTTTCCTGTGGTGATCTTCACCATAATGCTGTGAGGTGGTTGTTATGATGATTCTCACTTTGCAGATAAACGATCTGAGGCTGAGAATGGTGTGTGGACCCAGCTCCAGGCAGTTGGAATTGCTAGGCCACACTCCCCGGCCCTGCACCACAAAGGCGGCACTGTTCTCCAACCCTTGCCTGACTGTAAATACCTCTTGGGACCTGAGCCCTCCAACCTTGCCCTGAGCATGTTAGGAAAGCTGAGAACACCCTGCCCACAGCCAGGGCGTAGCATCTTTGTGGCAAACGAGCTTTCCATGAATGGAAACAGCCTTTCCCTTCTGTGAGGAGAGGCAGGATTTCATGTGAATGTATGATGACTGGCCGGGAGCCAAGAATAAGAGCAGGAAATGGGAGCCAGAGTGAGATAACTGGTGGACACTGAGGGGAGGGGGCAGGATAAACAGAGGGGTTTCAATTCTGCAAAGCATTCCAGAGCCCTTTGGATTAAGGACGGCCCTCGGGGAGAGCCAGGGATATTAGGAAAAGGGGAGCCAGCCTTGGCAGTCAGTGGAGACCCAGGGCTGGTGGAGCAATTAAAGGGTGGACCAATGGGTAGGAAACCACAGAATCATGCAAAACCCAAAGCAGACATCTGAAATGTGCAAAAAAAAAAAAAAAAAAATTATAAGGCAAAACACAGCAGACCAGCATTTGTGCTTAGTAGCTAAAAATATTTGAAACAACATTTTGGAATGAGAAACACATGGAAGGAGAGACAGCTGCCATTCAAGTTAGCAGCTTGAGAAATGTGACTTGTCTCCATGGGTATTTGGAAGAGGGATAGTCAGAAAGAAGGCGTTCAGAATTCTAAATGAAGATGCAGCCCTGAATGGGCACAGAGAGCTTGTCCTCAATATCCAACAATTATGAAGAAAAGCAGAAACATTAGATGAATCACAGGACCCACTAGAATTGGACAAATTCCATTCTCCTCACTCTGTACCCATCTGCAACCTACCCATCATAAATTGATAATAATTAATTATTAATAGCAGCCACATTCTAGGCACTTTAAATATATTATTTCTAATTCTTGCCACAACCCTGCAAAAAAGAATCGTCGTCCCCATTATACAGATTTGGAAGCTGAGGCACAGAGAGTTTGAGTCATCTGTCCACAGTCACACACATAGCTGGTGAGGCCAAGTGCAGAAGTAACCATTCCATTACCCCATGGCGAATACCAAAGCCTGGGTTCTCAAATGGTCCCATCCTCTTGTTTTCAGAAAAGAAAATAGAAGAAATGTTGCCTACAGAAGCAACCACCCTAGAATTTGACTGATATTCTACAGGGTGTGGAAAGAGAAATCTTTAAGATCACTGACCCAATTCCTCTATTTATTTTTTTTATTTAGCCATAGTGTTTGGTCTGGGGTTTAAAAATGCACCCTCCAGCACCCGCTGTGCACATTGTACCCAGTAGGTGATTTTTTTTGTCCCTTCATCCCCTTATCTCCTCCCCCTGTTAGTCTCCAGTGTCCAATATACCACTCTCTATATCTTTGCGAATCCTTAATTTAGCTCCTACTTATAAGTGAGGACCTGTGGTGTTTGGTTTTCTGTTCCTGAGTTAGTTCACCTAAGATGATGTTCTCCCACTCTGTCCAAGTTGCTGCAAAATACATTATTCCATTATTTTTGATAGCTGAATAGTATTCCATAGTGTATATATACCACGTTTGCATTATGCACTGATCGAATGATGGACGTTTAGATTGATTCTACATTTTTGTGATTGTGAATTGTGCTGCGATGACCGTGCAGGTGCGAGTGTCTTTTTTAGATAACAACCTCTGTTCCTTTGGGGTGGATACCTAGTAGTGGGATTGCTGGATCAAATGGTAGATCTACTTTTAGTTCTTTGAGAAATCTCCATACCAATTGCTATTGAGGTTGTACTAATTTCCACTTCCACTAACAGTGTATAAGCGTTCCTTTTTCTCATCCACACCAGCATCTGTTTTTTGTTTTTTGTTTTTTGTTTTAATGATAGCCAATCTGACTGGTGTAACATGATATCTCATTACGGTTTTGATTTGCGTTTCCCTGATGATTAGTGATGTTGGACATTTTTTCATGTTTGTTGGCCATTTGTATATCTTCTTTCAAGACATGTCTGTTCATGTCATTTGCCCCCCTTTTAATAGAGTTATTTGCTTTTTTCTTGATAATTTGTTTGAGCTCTTTGTAAATTCTGGATATAAGTCCTTTGTCAGATGTATAGTTTGCAAATGTCTTCTCCGATTTAGTAGGCTGCCTGTTTGCTCTGTTGATGATTTCTTTTGCTGTGCAGAAGCTTTTTAGTTTAATTAAGTTCTACTTATTTATTTTTGGTTTTGTTGCTTTTGTTTTTGAGTTTTAGCCATAAATTATCTGCCTAGGCCAATGTCCAGAAGGGTTTTCTTAGGTTTTCTTTTAGAATTTTTATGGTTTCAGGTCTGACATTTAAGTCTTTAATCCATCTTGAGTTAATTTGCGTATACGGGGAGAGAAAGGGATCAACTTTCATTGTTCTGTATGTAGCCATCCAATTTTTCCAGCACCATTTGTTGAATAGGGTGTCATTTCCCCAGTGTATGTTTTTTGCCTGCTTTGTCAAAGATTACCAATTCCTCTATTTTAATGCCAATTTGATCCTTCCAAGTTTTCAGAAGCTAGGGCAGCAGGGAGCACATTTTTCAAGCACAGTAGCACCTATTCCTAAAACTCATATATTCATTTATTCACTCAACAAACATTTATCAAGCCCCTACTTGGGGCCAAGAACTATGTGCTACAAAAATATTTTTCCAATAAGCAATGAGAAGGTACTTGGTTGGCATTTCCTCTTGGTTTGCTTTTTCTTTTTTATGTTAGCACATTTCCACTTCATTCACTGCACCAGGCCCTCAAACGCTCCTCCTAAAACTCAGTCCAGCTAATAATCAGCATACTGCTCTCTTTAGAACATTTATGATCAAATAACAGTTCTTGGTTTTTTCCAGAGGTAGTTGTGTTTTCTGTTCAGTAACACTGGCAGCTCTGAAAGCTTGTATTTTCTTTAGCAAATATGAACCGTAAAGGCCTCTTATATTTCCTTTTCTGAGCTGAAGAAGGTAATTGAAAGGGTGCTTTGTCGAAGGCTCTGAAAAAGCAAACATGGATTTGGCTAGCGTTATATGAGAAATCTAGAAACCTGGGGAAGGGGCATAAAATAAGTTTTCCAAATATTAAAACATTCTAAACCAATAGGTCAGACCGAGCGCCTGGTTCACACTGGCCTACTCATCAATAAGCCTTTGCTGTGTGATAAACAGCTCCTAAAACTTAGTGACTGAAAACACCAAACTCTAATGATTTCCCATAATCATTTGGGTGTACTGTGTGGTTGGTCTGGGCCCCCACCCTTTGGCTGGACCTAGACAGCCTAGGACACCACAGACACAAGTCTGGGGCCTTTGCTGTGATGAGTGGGGTTTCTCTCCTTCTCCAATGGCCTAGCCTGGGATTCTTCACATGTCATAAAAGGATTCCCAGTAACAAGCAACTGAGTTCCAGCACACAAGAGCTTCTCAAGACTTTATCACATTTGCGACTCTCTCATTGGCCTAACCAAGTCACAAGGCCAAGCCAGGTTCAAAGCCGGGAAGAATAGAATTGACTTCTTAATAGGTGGATCTAAAAAATATCGTGCCCGTTTTTTCCCTTTATTCCATCAGCTGCTGGGACTTTGGCCTGCCGAGAGCCCTCAATGGTCAGCCCTCTCCAGAAATGGCTCTTTTTTCCTTTAAGGAAGCTGGTTTACTCAGGGACACACTCCCTTCCTCCCATTGCAGGGCAACCTACAAGAGTAACTGGTTGTCTAAGCCGATTCGGGCTGCTATAACAAAAGACCATAGACAGGGTGGCTTATGAACAACAGAAATTTGTTTTTCACAATCCTGAAAGCATTATTAAGTCTGAGATCAGGGTGCCAGGAAGGTTGGGTCTGGTGAGGGCTCTTGTCAATGGCCACCTTCTCAGTTGTCATCCTTGCATGGCAAAGAGAAAGCAAGAGAGCAGTTTTGGGGTCCATTTTATAGGGGCACCAGTCCCACTCATGAGAACTCCACCCTCCCATCACAGTTGGAGGTTAGGATTTCAGCATACAAATTTTGGTGGAAACACAAACATTCAGTCCACTATACTGATCAATACAGGGCCTAGCTGCTTGCGCAACTTGGGACAAGTCTGAAGTGTCAGAGTTTTCCAGAGGAGTCAACTGAGGCCTTTTGAAACTTAATTGCAATCTAACTCTTTTCTTTGCTCAATCCCTCTTCCCTCTCTGCCACCACAGGTGCCCATCCTAAGCACACCTCCGGGTTGATCTGTGCACTCTGATCTCTGCCCAGCATCTGCTCTCTGGGGAACCCAACATAACAAATAGTCTGAGAAAGAAGATCCGAGGCTGCCAGCCGACCACTGACAGGCAATAAGGACCCCATTACTGTGGGTTACCCGAAGTTTAGACAGCCCCGCACACGAGATGGTGTGAAATTGGCAAGCCCCCCACCCACCCCACCCACCCCACGCCCCTGCTGAAATAAATTGGGAAACAGGTGAAAGGAAAGGCACTCGAGGGGGAAAAGTGGCACATGTTTGAAAACTATGCGGGAAACAGGTGGAATTGAATGACTGTGGCTGGAGGGCATGTTTGCTTAGAAAAAAGATGGTGGAAGACTGAGGGTAAGGAAGAGTCAGTTAAAAGCTGAATACAAAGGCATGAAAGCCTCCTTGGTACCACACAGAGACCCTCAGCTCCTGCGGCAAAAGAGGTTTGGGTCTCAACCCTGGGATAGATTTGCTGTGTTAAGGTCAGGACCCTGCCGTGGAAATCACATGATCTTGAGTACGGGATGACAACAGAGTGAGTGCACTTGAAAAAGCATGAATCCTCACATTTCTCTGAAGCTCCAGGGCTGCAACAAGGACCCACTCTTGTTACACCCTGTCCCTGTTTGCCTCCTAAAAGGTAATGCAGAGGCTTCTCCCAGGGAAGAAAACGCGTGTACCCGAGGGATCTGCCCACAACTCCCTCTGGCCTCTAAGCCAGGTCCACGTCTCAACTCCCAACACAACCCAGGTGGGGATGCTGATCCCTGTAAGGAAGAAAAGGACTACATGCTGAAGGGGCTACCGCATCCTGCCAGCTATTGCCAAGAAAGGAAAATGGGACTGCATTCTAAGGGTGGGGCATGGAGCCAGGGAAGAGAATCAGAAAACAAAGTCAGAGGAGGGAGGGGTTGTCATTGTGGATACAGGGCTTAGCACCCTGGCAGGGATCCTGAGATACAGTGCAAACATGCGGCCAGGATGGCTCCCAGAAGTTGGAGACAGTGAAGGTTCATCCCGAGTGAGGCAGAAAGGCAAGAGCTGCCGTGGTTGACAGTGGAAGAAGAGATCAAAAGGCCATGCCAGAGTGCACGTACTATGAAAACCAGAGCACCCACCAGATGACCACAATCTGAGTGAGACCACAGGTGGTCCTCCATCTGCTGAAGCAGTAAGAAGTATTGTGGTCAGAGCATCACCAGAGTCACTGAGACACTCCACAGGGCTGTCCTGTGAAGGCTGAGGATGACAGCAAGAGATGTCACTACAGAGCTGGGTTCACTGTAGCAAGGAGAATGCTGCAATTCCCAAATAAAAGAAGCAAGGTGGCAGTGCTTAAACCTCAGAAGCACAGCTGGCCTAATATTTTAAATGAATGTCAAGGTCAGACTGACTGCCAGTGGGCAGGGGGCCTGACCCACAAAGAATTATGGAGAAGATTATTGAACACAGAATTCCTAGAAAACAGATAGAAGATTAGCCAAGAAGGGTATTATTCAAGCTCTATAACCCAAGAAAATCTAGAATATGGTGAGGAAGTTGCTAGCAATTGCCCCTTGCCCAGTGTCCGTACCTGAGTCAGTTGTCCAATCTTGGACTCACTGAGGAAAGGTGACTTCAATCCTACAATAAGAATCCTGACCCCTATAAGAATGGCCATCATTAAAAAACAAACAACAACAGATGCTGGCGAGATGTGGAGAAAAAGGAACGCTTTTACACTGCTGGTGGGAATGCAAACTCGTACAATCTCTCTGGAAAACAGTCTGGAGATTTCTGAAAGAACTAGAAATTGACCTTCCATATGACCCAGCAATTCCCCTATTGAGAGTATACCCAGAGAAATTCAAATCATTCCACAAAGTAGATACCTGCACACGTATGTTTGTTGCAGCTCTATTCACAATAGCAAAAACATGGAACCAACTAT
>NW_007259504.1:89737-104125 GCF_000164805.1 Carlito syrichta
TTGAGGAAAACTGCTAGGGGAGGGAGGGGCATACCTCATCAACAAGGGCACCTGCATGATCAATGTTTGTATACCTAACCCTGAGTTGTACCTCATATCTTTATAATAAAAATTAATTTTAAAAAAAGGATACATGACTGCAGTCTTTCCCTTCTTTCCCCCAAAGAAATCTATGCTCATTCAGGTAATCATACACTGTGAAAAAGGAAAATACCCAACCATGGTGAGGACTCGTAGACACGGGGTCTGAGTTGACATGAGCCCTTGAAGATTCACATTACCATCATCATGTCCCCTTTCTCCCCATTAGAGTGGAAGCACACAGAGACCAGGTCATCAATAGAATCACAGCCAGTTCCAAGTCACGGGGGGTCCCCAGCATGCCCAGATCCACCCAGCAGTTGTTCCCTCCATCTCCGAAGGTATTATTGGAATGAACATCCTAGTAGTTGGCACAACCCTGACATGGGTCCCATGGCCTTTGAGACAACAGCTATTATAATATGGAAAGCCAAGTGGAGGCCTCTGAAACTGCTCCCTCTCCTGGCAAGGAACACCCCATGAAGACAAGGGCAGTAACCCATGGGCGATGGAACCAAAAACCAGAAGGAGCTGGGGTCCTTGACCCCTTTGTGAAACAGAGCCATTGTCTGCTCAGACCTTTACATGAGAGAGAAGTACATTTCTGTCTTATTTAATATATCATTACTGAGGGTCTATTTCACATCTAGTCCAAGACATACCCTAACCAAGCTGCCCCAAGCTTACTTCACATCAGCTTAAAAGGAACAGAAGCAGGCCTTCCTGTGGGGTGGGCATGTGGCCCTAACCATTTCAGGCCCCATTCGCCCATGCCAGTATCAGGAGGCAGGGGCACACCCACCTGCAAGGCTGGCTGGAAAGCCCAGGAAAGCTTCACAGTCTTCAGTTTCTCAAAAGTCTAAGAGGTTTACAAACAGAAAGACTCTCTCCTTGCCTCAGTGGTGCCTGTTTCAGAAGTGTGCTGGAAGCCAGGCTTGGTGGCTCAGCCTGTAATCCCGCGCCTTTGGGAGGCTGAGGTGAGTGGATTGCCTGAGCCCGTGGGTTCGAGACTCACCTGGGCAGCAAGACCTCATCTCTACAATAAATCAAAAAATTAGCTGGGCATGGTAGCATGTGCCTGTAATTCCAGCTACTTGGAAGGCTGAGGCAGAAGGATCGCTGGAGCCCAGCAGGTCGAGGCTGCGGTGACCGGGAGCGGCCACTGCACTCCAGTCTGGGCGACAGAGTGAGACTCCAACTCAAAAAAAAAAAAAAAAAGATTTCTATAAATAATTATAACATTCGTTGCTACCATGTGTTCAGTTCTCAGGATGGGCCAGATTCTGTGCTCAACGTGCAAATGACATGAATGCCTCGGGCTCAGTCTAGGTTCACACCAATATGCCAGGTGGAGGGAGGGTGTTGAAAGTACTCAAGCCAATTTGAGGAGGCCTCCACTGGCCAAAGTGGGAACAGTGTGAACATGAATAAAGATAACAACTGAAATGGATTACAACATATCAAATGTATTCAATTCTAGTAACTTGAATGAGACTTCTCAAAAACTCAACTGTTCACTGTGGGAGAACGCTAGTGAACGAGCCCCATATTCATGAAGCTGGGAAGTCCAGGAGAACACACACGCATTTATCCTGCTTTTTTTTTTTTTTTTTTTGTATATGATATATGCCATTGGGTAAACAAACAGTAGATGAGGTAAATTATCTTTTTAAAAAACTAATCCGGCTAATAAATGAAGAAGAAATCATCGAATTCAAACCTAGCCATGTTGCAAGCCCTAATGAATTGAAAAGTTCACCATTGAATGACAATGGCCGCTATACCCACAGAAAGAGACAACCAGACTTTTTTGCCTTTTGTGGAAGAACACAGTACCACCTATGGAGTGGTCTTGCCAAGAGAAATCAAATCTAAATATGATCAAAACTTTACTGACGTGGAGCTGTCCCACTGACAAGTCTCAAGTGGGAAACTCTGCAGGACAAACAATTCAATTTATTGAGGAAATAAATTACAAGGAAAAATATAGAGACAGAGATGAATATCTAAAGTTTGGATGAAATCACAATATGTGGACATTATTTGGATGCTGACTCAGACTGTTAAAAAAATTTTAAAACATTTATGAGACAACAGGAAACAAACAGTGACTGGATTGTTTGGTGATTGTATGCAATAATTGTTAATATATGTAGGTGTCATAATGCTAAAAACAAACATATCTAATTGTTTAGAGATGTACACGGAAATATTTACAGATACAATGATATGATTTCTGGAATTTCTTCAAAATAATTGAGGGATTGGAAGAGATTAGGTAGAAGTATAAATAAAACAAGTTTGACCATGACTTGATCATTGCTGAAACCAGGTGATGGGGGCATGAAGATTTAGGATATGATACTTTTGTATGGTTTGGCATTTTTCATAGTAAAAATTTAAAGTGTCCTGATTTGGTGGGTGGCTGGGTCATATTGGAAAGGGTTATTCCTCAAGCACATCTGTGCAGATTAAGGGACGACGTCAGCTAATGGCTGGGACCCCAGGAAAGGAAGTGATGAAAAGTGCTAGGCAAATAGTCAAGCTCATGGAAAGAGTCTCCCAATAGCATTAGAACTGGAGTGGCCGGGCATGGTGGTTCACACCTGTAATCCCAGCACTTTGGGAGGCCGAGGTAGGAGGGTTGCTTGAGCAGGTGTTCAAGACTAGCCTGGGCAACATAGCGAGACTTCATCTCTACAAAAAAATCAAAAAATTTAGCCAGACATGGTGGCACACACCTGAAGTCCCAGCTGTTCAGGAGACTGAAGCAGAAGGATTGCCTGAGCCCAGGAAGTAGAGGCTGTGGGGAGCACCATTGTACTCCAGCTTAGGTGACAGAGCGAGACCCAACTCAAAAGAATAGAAAGAAAGAAAGAGAGAGAGAGAGAGACACAAAGAGAGGGGAGGGAGGGGGGGGGAGAGAGAGAGAGAGAGAGAGAGAGAGAGAAAGAAAGAGAGAAAGAAAGAAAGAAAGAAAGAAAGAAAGAAAGAAAGAAAGAAAGAAAGAAAGAAAGAAAAGAAAGAAAGAAAGAAAAGAAAGAACGAACTGGAGTGGAATTCTAATAATAAGGCAGAATAAATATCATCAGAAAGACTTAGCTAGAGATGAGGGGAAACCAGTATGGTGGACACACAGATTCTGCTGCTCGGGGCTGCCAGATTAATTTCCAGACCCCACCCCCTGGCAGACACAGGGCACTCAGTGTTCTGCCAATACTGGGTAGATTGATTCCAGAAATGGGTGGGACTGAGCTTGCTAGCAATGGTCCCTGATGCCCAAGTCGAGCTTAGCAGGAGAAAGGCAGACAGTCATATCTATAGCACTTCAACCTTCCGGAGAGAATACTGAGGCAATTTTTGGATTGAATGAGGGGGAGAGCAATAGAAAGGTTTTGTCACCTGCCTTTCCCTTCCAGAAAATGCTCTCAGTCCCCATGAGCTTGAGGCCACCATGTTGGAACCACCTGACGCCAACCTTCTAGCCACAGCTGACTGATTCAAGGGTGCACACCCACCCCGAGAGGGAAACAAGTCTGCAGGATGAGCATGGTCCATCGCGTTCCTCTCGAGAATTTGAACGAAGAAACCAAGATTGAGAGCAGTGACCCACACTGCCAGGTCATGAAACCACTGGACTGAGAAGATCATAGGCCCCCAGGAGGCAACTGAGTCACATGGGCTTAATATGGCTCCAGTTTGCCTGTGTGACTTGGGGGTAGTTACTTGGTCTCCTTGAACCTGTCGCCTTATCTGTAATGTGGGGATCGTCAAGGTAACTATTGCCAAGTGACTTTTATGAGGGAAAATGAAAATGTTCACAAAAATGCTGATATAGTAAAAGTCAGAAAATGATTAGCTATTGTTACATTGTTACTATCACAATGGCCGTCTGGGGCCATGTGAGAGCAAAGGAAGCGGGTCACAAGAGCCAAACAAGACTACCCTGGCTCGAGCACTGACAACATCAGACACTGTGCTAAGTACTTGAGAGCTATCGACCTCACAACACCCCCAGTCTGGCAATTTTCATTTCACCCAGCAGGAAACCGAGGCGCAACTGAATGACTTGCCAAAAGTTCAGGACGTGGTGATGGCAAGAATGAGCACTGACCCTCTGCTTCTAGGTCTATACCCTTAACCACTCTGTGACTGCTCCGTTATACAGGTGAGGAAACCAAGGCTTGGAAAACTCATGCAGTCGCTGACCTAATAGAAAGAGGAGGAAACCTCTGCCGCCTGAGAGCCAGAGAGCACGACCTGCGCCCCTAAAGTCCAACTCCGGCTCCTGAGAGACCCAAGCTTCTTTGTCTTCCAGAACAATAACCTGTTTTCAGCTTCAAATGAGCCTCCCTCGTGTGAGACAACTTGAGAAATTCTCTGTTTTGAGTTCTGACTAAAATAAGAATCATGATATGTGTCGGTCACCGGCATTAGAGTCCTCTATCTCAAACCTCTGCTAAAGTGGTGCTGGTGCCAGGAAAAACATCTTGTCCTGGGGGTTCCAGCTCAAATGTCTGCTTATTCCAGTGGAGGCTCACTCTGTCCCTGGCCCATCTAATGGTCACTTCCATATGGCATCCTTGTTACTCAGAAGAAACACTCAGCCCCTCTGCGCAAAGAAGGCCTTACCAAGACAGTGGTCAACACGTGGCCACAGCGAGATGTAGTGTGGATTATTCCCTTTTGAGAAAACATCCCCTCAGCCACGAGTCACAAAACAAACAGAGACAGGGCAAAACCACTAACAAGAGAAAAGTTGGAAAGCTAAAATGTGAAGGACAGAGCAAAAAGAGCCTTTTAGATGAGACCAGCTGAGAAACTAAGGGCCTCCTTTGCCCTGCCTGTTTTTCCACCCCTCACCTCCAACCCTCAAATTTCTTTTAAAGTCATTTTTAAAAAACAAGCTGTAAACTATTCCATCTGAGACAAGAGCTGTTAAGTAGAAAGAAAAACTGCAGCCAAAAGATCCCCCCTGTCAAATATCTGAAGCTCACTAGCCGGCCCTTGCCACCTCCAGTCTCATCTCCAGAAAAACCACCAGTCACACCCACACCCAAGTACTGACTGCTGGGAAACTGTATAATTGCCCATAAGTCTTGTAAAGCCAACACGGACTTCAAGAGACCAAAGAAAAGGGTGATTCTCTTTCAACAGGGCAGGGCTGAGAGGAAGGAAGCCATGCTACTCGAGTGACAGAGCAAAGCACTGGAACTCCAAAGTCATAAAGCTCTAGGACCCCCCTAGACAGCGCTGCTCAGCAGTCAGTGACCCCGCGCAAGTCTCTCTGCCTCTCCGAGCCTGTGTCTCTTCATCTGCTTGACGGGGATGATAAAACCAGAACCAACCTCCGAAGCCTGCTGTGAAGACGCATGCACAGTGGCACACTGGACACGCTCCATATACGCCCATTATTATTCTTTGTAGAGATTCAATGATATTATTAGTGTTGTAGTTATGATGATGTGTTTATTTACTTAAGTTGGGAAGCCAGAGTTGTCCCCAGAGCTGAAGCAGCGTGTGTGACCCTGGATTTGCTGGAAACCTTAAAAGCAAAATGGGGGCAGTTCCCAGGTTCCCAGATTCTAGCATGTGGGAACTGTGGGAAGGAAGGTGAGCTTTCTGCTGAAGCTTCCTGGGGTGTTGGCTCAGTGCACTCCACAGCAAGGATGCTGAGTAAAGAAGGACGAGGAGGGAACATGTGAGTCGATAGCGGTCGAGCACTTTCTCAGTGCTAGGAACGGGGCCAAGAGCCACACGCGCGTACACACACAGACACACACACACACACACACACACACACACACACACACACACACACACAGAGTCTTATTTAATCCTCTCCATGATGCCATGTGAGGCAGGTGCTATTCTCATTCCCATTTTACAGAGAAGGAAACCGAGATTCAGAGCATCCTGGAACTCGCTCAAGGTCACATAGTAAGCAAACGAAGGAACCGGGATTTTAACCTGAGGCACTTTCGTGACGACTCTGCCTTGTGTTCTGAGGACACACAGACATCTACCTTCTCTGAGCCTCAGTTTCCTCCTCTATAAAATGGAGTTTTCACTAAAGACCTTTGTAGCACTCACAGTCCATGGTTCTAAATATGAAAATGTCTTTCAGATAAAATCACCATTTCCCAGCCAAGGGGAAGAGGAGATGGACCAGCAGATGTTCCCTGGGCCCTTTCACGATTTTGTTCCTTGGACTAGTTACAGATGAAACTGAATGGAGCATGACACTCTAGCCAGCACGGCACAGGTGCCCTATGGGACGTGACATCGGTGTCACACACTCTCACTCTACTTAATGACCAGGCGTGGAGAGGCAAGTCCCACCAGGAGGGTTAATGCTGGTATTGAGCACACTGGGTCCTCTGATGCTGAGCCAGACCCAGAAACCTGAGAGGGGAAAAAGGAGAAAACCAAAGAGAAGCTTTGGGTCTTTTCAACTGAAGTGCCTGCCTATCCAGTCTGTGAGGACCAAGAGCCCTAGGGAACCTGAGTTGCTGTAACGCCTGTCCTCTGCCTTCAAGACACAATAAAGATAAAGAAAATATTGGATTATGGAAAAGAAAAAAAGTCTTCAGTTTCCTCGATGATACTACCCGCTACTAACACGTCATCTCAGTTACTCTTCGTTGCCGGCAATGGGATCAGCATCATAGTATCCATTTCACAGGCGGGGAGGCTGAAGTCCAGAGAGGCTAATCAACATGCCCAAGGACACACAGTGAGCAGTAGAGCCAGGAGAGCTAACAGCTGGATTCCGTAGCCCCTCACTGAAGCACCTCACCAACCTGCCTCTGGAAAAGTTGGGAACTGTAGAGGTCAACAGAGTCGTAAACATGGGAGACCCCCTCGAAGCATTAGAAGAGAGTGCCATGTGTGGAGAAGGAAGAGTGAAGGTCTTGGCAACATCCGATGGGAGTGGCTAACGTATCCAGAATGCAGGGCACTACAGGTGGAGATGACCACCAGACTCTCATCACCAGGATGCTGGGAGAGGGCAGGGAGAGAGGAGAGCTAGCTGGGGTATTGGAGTAAAGACCTCATGAACGTATCCTCATGCCCGGACACACACACACGCACATTCACATGTACACACACAAGCACACATGCCTCAAGAGAAAGGGGTTATCAAGCCTTCTCAATATGGGTTTCTCTGGAGAAGGCAAAATGTGTTGAATGGCCTGTGTTGCTGTTGTTAATATGGTCGTGGGTGCAGTGATGACTATTTTAAGTTTTTCCAGGTGGAAAGCAATGCTTAGTTTCCTGCTAAAACAGGAGTCTCAGAAACCCTAAGTGAGGCTTCAGCCAGCAGGTGGACTCTGTCCCATCACCCTCAGTGCTCCATGCGCTGTTCTAGCAAAAGGATTATGCCATGACAGGCGTTCTTTGTGTTGTGGCTCAAAGAACCAGCTGTGGAATCCACCAGCCTGGGGGCAAGTATTTCTCCACTAGCTGACCAACTGCAAGGCCTTGGACAAACCACCTCACCTGGAACAGCCTCAATTTCACCATCTACAGAACGGCAATAGTGGTCTTCACCACACAGGTCTATAGAGAGCTCCATGGGATAATGCAGGTATATCCCTTAGCATAGCGCCTGACCCCAAGTAAGCCCTAAATAATGAGCAGCTCTTGTTTTCATTGGATGACACAGAGCATTTTGGCACATAGGCAGTCAAGCCCATCACAACCCAAAAACAAGAACATCAAAGCAGAGACTTAAAGACCAGTTGGAAATCAGAACCTACACTCTCCTTACATTAAAAACGTCCAGATGATGAGATTAGGGTGGGACAAAAATGCTGATCCTAATGAATGTAATATTCTCAACCATCAAAAGTGAACAACTTAGGCAAACATTTTTGACTCCTCATGAAAGGAACTCAGCAGGGCATTGCTGAAAATTCAGGGAGAAGGACATACACTCATCAAAGTGTCCTCAAGTCTGCCAAAATCCATTGCCAACAGCTTGACTCTCAACTGCACAGCTTGGACAACAGAGTGAGACTCTGATAGACAGATAGATAGATAGATAGATAGATAGATAGATAGATAGATAGATAGATAGATAGATAGTAGATATCGGAGAAGGGGAGAAGGCACTCACCAGGAAAGGAAAGTCACTTTCCATGCATCAACAAAGAAGAATCTATTTCAGATCACCAAAGCCTCTCCACTAACTTCTTCCACCAATTAGTAAAAACAAACTTTGATCTCAAAGCCAAAATAAACTTCTTCTATTTGTGTGGCTTTCACAGATGATTGAGCAAGATCTGCACCTGAAACCCCTTCAGGTTTATTACTTCCCCTGGCTGAATTGCTATTTTGCAATCATGCCATAATTTAGTAATTAAAATTTATTTGTACGCTAGTCTCCCAAGGGACAGACTCCAAGGTCACACTTCACACTGCATATTAGACTTCCTACACTGCATCTTGCAAGAAGAATGAGCCAGTGTTAAAGAAGGATCTTTCCATCACAAAATCCTCTGAAACAGCCAATGGCAAAAAGGAGTGCTAAATAAATGCACAGAAATGTGACCCATGGAAAGAACTCAATTACACTGATACACACCCAAGAACCACAAGAAGGAACAAAAGGGGAAAGAACTCAGGAATTCAAACGAGGAAGACAATGTATTAATATCTACTGCAGCATATCAAATTGACACCAAGTGTAGCAGCTTCACAACAACAAAAAAATATGTAGTGTCTCACACAGTGTCTATGGGTCATGAATTCTGGGCACTTTAACTGGGAAGTTCCAGCTCAGACTCTCATGAGGTTGCAGTAAAAACATTGGCCAGGGATGCATTCTTCTGAAGACTTGACTGGGGCTAGTGGATCTGCTGGTGGTTCATGCCCATGGTGCTTGTTGTTTACAGGAGCCTCCATTGTTCCTCCACAGGCTGCTTGAGTGTCCTCACAACATGCCATCTGCTTCCCCCAGAGAAAACTCTCTAATGGAGAGCAAGGTGGAGCCACAATATCTTTTATATTCTGGCCTCAAAGTCATTTCTGCAATATCCTATTGGTTACATAGATCAGCCCATTTCAGTGTGGTAGAGGATGACCCAAGAGGTGAATACCAGGAGGCAAGGATCACTGGGGCCATCTTAAAAGCAGCTGCAGGCAGCCAAACAAAAAAGAGACTAGTTTACAAATAAATTTTAATTACCAAATTATGGCATGATTGCAAAATAGCAATTCAGCCAGGGGAAGTAATAACGTCTCAGGCTGGTAATATCAGTCAAGGAGCACACTTCTTGGTGCTTCCAAGAGGAGAAAAGTACTGTAAGGAGTATCCTAGGTGTCAGAATGCTGACTTTATTTATGGCACTACCTTTGTACTTCTAAAAGGAAACACAAAGAGGGATCAAAGGGACAATTCAGTTTCTTATGCTGCTGATTAGATTAATACTACTGGAATGAAGAGTGCTGAGTTAAGGAAAATAGGTTGGCAAGCTTTGGCTTTTTACATAGGCCAGAGGCAGTAGGACACCACTTTCCTCGCCAAGGGTGGATCCTGAGAAATGCAGTGGGGAGTCACCATAGAACTCAGAGAGTCCCTGGGAGAATAAGAAAAAAACACAATTCAGCAGGGACATTGATTGCAGTGAGGTCTAGAAATTGCAGTAGAGAACTTGGGGGTTTATTCAGGGCTTCTCTAACATACGCCTCAAAAGTACCTAACTATAATCTTTGTTTTCAACATCACGAGATTGCCAAAAGATACACACACACACACACACACACACACACACACACACACACACACACACACACACACAGCTTTTCAGAGACTTTCTGCTTGCCTCCTGTCTTAAACCATTTCAGAAATCAGCAAATATCTTCAAAAGAAAATTGACCTTGTATGGTCTCAGTTCATTGTCTCTTCTTCCTCCCTGGGACCTTGACCCTCTAAGCCTCTATCTTTTGTCTTTCTAGTCCTGAAAGTGCCTCTTATTAACAACACTTCTGTCCACACTCTGCCTGAGTCCTCAGGGTCTCACCCCATGCCCAGAATTGGCAAATGCCTGGAGGGAAAAATGGCTATAAAATTTCAACTGACCTCTGTGATGCCCTCTTCACTAGGATCTTGGCCCCTTGAGTCTTGGCTGCTTCTGAAGTCTTCTCATGGCTTAAGACAGATTTTTAAATGCATTTTCTAGCATTTCTAGCTGTTCATGAAAGAGAAGTCATATAACTTGGGCTACTTCATTACTTTCATAAGCATGCTTTTTAATTTCCAAATATATAGAAGTTTTATTTTCCATTTTGTGAGTAATTCTAACTTCATGGCATTATATTGCCAGAGATCTCATTGAAATTTGCTGGGACTTGCTTTATGGCCTAGTACATTTTTAAAAATATACTCAATGGGTGCTTGAAAAGAATGCATATTCTCTAATTGTTAAATGTAGAAATCTGTATATGCCCTTTAGATCAAGTGTCTTTTTCAAGTCTTCTATATATTTGCCAAATTTTTTATTTATGTCCTATCAATAAAAATTAGATAGGCAAGTTAAAATCTATTATTATGCCAAATTTGTGATTCTCTCTGTAATTCTATTTCTTAACATTTTAAAATTCAATTTTGCTTTAAGTATTTTGAGGATATTTTATTGGTTTATACATAGTAATATAAGTTATTATATCTTCTTAGAAAATTAAAGTTTTATTATGTTGTGATACTCCATATCCCTAATTATGCCTTTTATTTTAAAGTCTGTTTGTTAAAAATTAATATGGCTTAAACCAACTTTCATTTAGTTATGTTTGCCTGCTATGTCTTTTCATTTCTTTACTTTCAAGCTTTCTGTGTCCTTATACTTTTGGTGTGTCTCTTATAAGCAGCTTGAAATTGGATTTCATTGTACAAATTTAATCTAAAAATGTGTCTTGTAATTAGAAATTTAGTCCATTTACATTTATTGTAATTTTGATGTATTTTTACTTTCACATTTCTACCATCTTTTTAAATTTCAATTTATCTCATTTTTTCTGGTTCCTTCTCCTTTCTTATTTTCTATATTACTGCCTATTTTTTCCTAACAGGAAAGGATCATACCACACTTTTATAATTCTTGTGCTCTCTCTCTCTCTCTCTCTCTCTCTCGCACTCTCTCGTCTCTCTCTCTCTCTCTCTCTGTCTCCCACAAACACACTCCTAATATATTGATATTATCTGGAACTTTAGTTTTGCATTTACTTGGTTTTGTTAATTTTTTTAATAACAAATTTTTTCAAGGTATTTCATAAATCTTATTTGAATATCCCTTGGAATTTATCCTGGATTTATTTCTCTTTTCATTTGAATACAACCTGCAAACCTGTTTTGAATACAGGTCTTTCTGGGACAATACTTCTCAAGGTTTATATGACTGAAAAGACCCTTATTATGTCCTTATATTTGAGAGACAGTTTGGCTAGATGTGAAAATCTAAGTTCAAAATTATTTTGTTTCATTACCTCAAAAATAGTATTCAAATGTCTTCATGCATATAGTGTTGCTACTGAGATGTCTAATACCAGTCTGATTGTTTTTCCTTTTTTTTTTTTTGATTTGGAGTCTCACTCTGTTGCCCAGACTGGAGTGCAGTGGCACACTCCTGCCCACTGCAGCCTCGACCTGCTGGGCTCCAGCGATCCTTCCACTTCAGCCTTCCAAGTAGTTGGAACCACAGGCGTGCACTACCATGCCTGGCTAATTTTTTGATTTATTGTGGAGATGAGGTCTCGCCAAGTTGCCCAGGGTCTCGAACCCGTGGGCGTAGGCAATCCATTCATCTCAACCTCCCAAAGAATGGGATTACAGGCTGAGCCACCGAGCCTGGCTCTCCTTTTTAAATAATCTGTCTTTTCTCCTGGGATATTTTTTATTATTTTTATCTTTGTTATTTTTAAATCTCACTAATATACACATATTAGATAAGGGTTTTTCCCTGAGGTTTTCTATTTGAGCTCTATAGTTTCTTTCATCCTATGATTGTTTATATTTCTTTAATTATAGGACATTTCTTCTAATTTACTATTTTTCAAATATTTATTCTTTTCCATTTTACTTTCCTCTTCTCCTGGGATTCCTCTTATCCACTATCTGATGCTTATATTTCTTATCTTCCATATTTTTTAACTTTCTATTTCTTCTTATTATTATTATGCTTTCTTCCTACTGATAGAGTTCGTCAATATGATTATCTTACAAATTCATGTTTTTATTTGTATCAATTCTGCTGTATCTTATCTATTATAATATATTTGTACTTGGTTCTTTTTTATGATTCTTTAATAGCTATTCTAATCCCTTATCTGATTTGGATTCTTTGATGTGCTTATTTTTTTATTTTTCTGAAATATTCTGCTATTGCTACTGAGAGGAAACTAGTTCATTTATTTTTAAGGGAGAGAGGGAGGGAAGGAAGGAGGGAGGGGAAGGGGAAGGGACAAGGGGAGGGCGGTGGGAAGGAAAAGACCAATCCTCTACCCAACAGAGGCAGAGAGATAGGAGCAGATACCCCCTACTCATTAACATTGTAATCACTAAATGGGTATATCAGGCCTGTTGTAAAAAGTCAAAGGCCAAAGGCACAGTCTTTCTGCCATGAGTCTTCTTTTTTCCTTCTCTTCTTTCTCTAATCAACTTTGTTTTAAAACAAAAATAAAATTAAAAATCACTTCAATCCTCTGCTTCACTTGGCTGTCTTCCCTCTGTGCGTATTTCCACTGTGTCTAAATTTCCTCTTTCTATAAGGACACCAGTCATATTGGATTAGGGCCCACTCCTGTGACTTCCTTTTAATTTGATTACCTCTGTAAAGACCCTATTTCCAAATAAGGTCAAATTCTGTGATATTGGGGATTAGGACTTTAACATGTCTTTTGGGGGAGACAGTTCAACTCATAATAACCATGAAAGGCAAATGGAATCGTATTTTACCAGAAATTGTCCTGAAGGCAAACAAAAATATTAGAATGAAATCAGTGTGGCATTTCAAACCCTTGAGAAAAGTTGGATTACTCGCTCCATAGTGTTTGAACAATCAGGTAGCCACTAATATACCAAGATGTCACACCTTGCACGCTTTCCAGTTCCCAGTGCCTGTCCGTAGGGTGGCCTCACTGTCCTTTAAAATAAATTCACTTTTTTCAAGGACTGGCTTGAGTTGGTTTCTGTGGTTTAGCTGTTTCAGAGGCTGATGGTCTTCGTACGGGCCATGCCTTCTCACAAAAAGACGTGTATGTGTTCTTCATAGAACGGCTAGCCTCCCTGCCACTCTGCCTCCTCCCCAGTTCCTTCTGGTTTCTCACCTCTACCTGGATGTCAGTTGGTTGCTTCCACATTTTCCATCACTCTGAGCCTCCAAGGAGAAGTTAATCAGAGCAGAGCTGCCTTTTGAGGGCCACTAGGAAGTCTGTGAAGCCAGTGAGGATCGCAGCTATTTCAAAACCCAGACATCAAAGCATCTGGATGGCTCCAACATGTCCTGCCTCGTGGCAACCTCCCTCCAGAAAAAAAATCAAACATAGAGAAGAGAGAATACAGCCTTAATTCGACCTCTAGCTCCCAAAGCTGCTGTTGGTCTCCTTACTACAGAAAGAGGACTCCTCGGAGGCTGGCTCGGTATAATATTCTCCTAAAACCTGATGCGACCGCAGACAGTGCCAAAACCAGATGGAGGGCACTTCAGGCCAGAGGCTCCCAGGTCTCCTCCCACATTGCCCAGTTCTGCTTTTCAAATCGTAACAATCGCTGCCATCCATTGTTGTCTTCCATGTGCAAGAAAAGACTCATGTGATTAATTATTTCATCACCACAGCCCCATGAGGTAGTTCTGTTAAAATTCTCATTTTACAAACAAGAAAATTGAGTCTCGAGGAGATTAAGTGAGTTGCCCAAGGCCTCACATTCAGGAAGTGACGAAATCAAATTTGAACCCAGGGCTTGCCTGATTCCAGAGTCTGTGTCCCTAACCTCTACTCTGAAGTCCCAAACTAATGTCTAAAGACACCAGGAGGCCACAGAAATGAGTGGTGCAGAATCCGTACGAGGCAGGGAAGGGTAGGAGCTCAGTGAGCTGGAAAGCCCACACCCCCTGAAGAAGGCCGCCTCTTCACAACAGCACCCAGCTCGAGCCCTGTGGGAATGTCGACCCGGGGTGGCCAGATTTTCCCATTTTCCAAGAGAACCTTAAAATCTGACTTTATGTGAAATCTTCCTGGCTACAGATACACTTTTTTTTTTTTTTGAGTCGGAGTCTCACTCTGTCGCCCAGACTGGAGTGCAGTGGC
>NW_007259504.1:104580-148569 GCF_000164805.1 Carlito syrichta
TAGGAGCTGCCACTGCACTCCAGTCTGGGCGACAGAGTGAGACTCCAACTCAAAAAAAAAATTAATAAAATAAATTAAAAAATAAAATTATCTGGGTGTGGTGGTGCCTATCTGTAGTCCCAGCTTCTTGGGAGGCTGAAGTGGAAGGATCGCCTGGGCTCAGGAGGTGACTGTAGCTGTGATTTTGCCATCGCACTCCAGCCTGGGCAACAGAGTGAGACTCCAACTCAAAAAACAAGAACAACAATTATATATAAAACATTGTGCAAGCCAAAAACTCGGTATCTGCAGCCCGCTGTTAGACCTCTCCTCCTTGGTCCCACTCTTTGTGTGTTCCATGGCGGGCATGTTAGCTAGGCTACCCACTGCCTCCACCTCTCTCCTCTGGCGAGGGAGTTTTGGAGAAAGCACTGGGCTCGCTCAGCAGTCTCTCCTCCTCCAAAGCCCGCTGCTCATGGAAGCACACAGCCTGGGCTCACGCGGACTGGAAAGTCTGTCTACGTAGGGACGAGGCACTCACAACCCCACGTCCTTGCCCATGGAAAGCCGCGTTCTCCAAGGTGCTTGCTGGTGCATTCATCTCCTGTGGCCACCCCAACACAGAACCCCGGGATGGGTGGCGTGAAACAACAGGAGTTTATTCTGCCACAGTCTAAAAGTCTGAAATCAAGGTGTTGGTGGAGCCGTCCATCCTTTATAGGCGATAGGGAAGAATCCTTCTTTCTCTTTCAGCTTCCAGTGGCTCCTGGCAGTCCTTGGTGGCTCTTGGCTTGCAGTGGCATCACTCCAATCTCTGCCTGCCTCTCCACGTGGCCTTCTCCCTGGGTGTCTCTGTGCCTGCTTTCTCTCCTTATAAGGACACCAGTCACTGATTTAGGGCCCACTCCCATCCAGCGTGACCTCCTAACATCTGCAGAGACCTATTGCCAAAGAAGGTCACATTCTGAGGTTCTGGGTAGGCATGATTCGGGGCTATTCAACTCAATAGAACTGTTGATTTTTCCTTCTTAAACTACTGTATTACTGTAGGAAAGGGATTGAAAGTAGCAGGCAACTGCAGGGAGGGGGGGTGGGGTGTGGGTAGCTGGGATTGACCATAGTCGATATCCACCTGGGGAAGGGGGGGCACACCTCATCAATAAGGGTACCTGCACAATGAACATTTGTATACCTAACCCTGAACTGTACCCCACAATTTAAAATTTAAAATTAAAAGAGGAATAAAAAAGTGATGTTTTCATCTCCCCCTATGTGATTCCTGCATTCATCTCCACACTGGTTCCAACTGAGAGGGGAAAAAAGGACTGTTGCTTTTTTGGATCTGTAACTTCTAAATTACACCATGATTAGGCCATTTCTTTCCTTCAGCTCATTCTCTTCTTCCCTCACATTTCCTCTTCTCTGTGTGTTTTTGACCACTCCTTTGCCAGTTCCATCTCTGGGGTATGTTACAGACCCGGATTTGAGTTCCACCCCGCCACCTGCCAGTCTTCGCTGCCTGACCCTCTGAAGCCTGCCAGTGGACGACAGGCCTTGAAGCCCATGTGTTTGTAGTGCGGTAACCCCAAATTTGAGAGGGCTTGCGTGTAATGCTTACCTACTCCAAAACAGTCACCCAGGAGGCCCAGCAGGGAAAGCCACTGGTTTATTAAAACTTACAGAAGGCACTGATGGCGGCAGACCAGTAAAGACTCTGCACCTCGGGACAGTACAGCAAGCAGTTTTGGAATCAAAGCAAGCAAGCTAATCATTCTAATACCTATCCCGTGTGTACAAGTACATTGATTAAGAGTGATGACTGCGTTGTGTTCAGCTTTACTTAGTCATCTGCACCCTGTGACTCATTCCTGGGAACATACATATTCTTCTGAGACCAGCCTTGACCAGAGGCTGCTCCCTGAGGGAGAAGCAGAAAGAAGCCTGGTCTCGGGGAAATAGGTTATTTCTATACCTCACAGCGTTGCTCTCATGAACCGTGGCTTCCTCTTTAGTAAAGTGGTAGGACCTTTTTTAGAGAGACAGGACACTGAGACTTCTTTGCCAGGAAGCAGTGTTTATTGGTGCCGGCACTGGCTCAGTGGATTCGCATCCAAAGGCTGAGCCCGAACACAGCGGGGCATTGCCTTATATACTTTTCACTGACTTTTCTTCACATTCTAGTCCCTCTGTCTCTCTTATATGGCAACATACATTTCTTTTGTGTGTGTGTGTGTGTGTGTGTGTGCGTTGGAGTCTCACTTCGTCGCCCAGACTGGAGTGCAGTGGTTGCTCCCAGCCCCGGCAGCCTCCACCCGCCGGGCTCCGGCAATCCTTCCACCTCAGCCTTCCGAGTAGCCGGAATTACAGGCATGCGCTACCACGCCCGGCTGATTTTTTGATTTATTGTAGAGATGAGGTCTCGCTGCCCAGGCGGGTCTCGAACCCGCGGGCTCAGGCAATCCACTCACCTCAGCCTCCCAAAGGTGCGGAATGACAGACTGAGCCACCGAGCCCTGCAGCAACATACATTTCAATTGGGTATTTCATGGCACAGGGTAGTAATAGGCTTATGCATGCGCACTTAAGACATTGATTGCGCCACGTTACCGCTTCTTTGTTCTGGGAAGGCCCTTACCACAGAAACACGAACATCTTAATAAGCATCACAGATGCAGCACCCTGTGCCTGATGACAAAGATGTTTCCCTGTGAAAGTAGTGGTTCTGTGAGAGCAGGATCAAGGAAACAGGAGCATCACTTGGCAAACGGTTGAGGGTGTGAGAATTCTTCACCGGGATGCCCCAAGCACCCTGGCATCCCTCTCTCCCTCCCTCTCTCCTCCCATCCCCTCCCCCATCCATCCCTAACTGCCTGTCCCATGCCTCCCTCCTCTTGCACACAGGCCCTCGCCTGGTGGTTTTCCAGCTATCAAGCTTCTATGTGTTCTGTGCTGGGCACTTGGCACGCTCCCGAAAAACAACTGGACGCTTTACCAACTCCATCCAAGAAGGTGTGTGTTGCTCTCTGAAATTCTAGACTGTTTTTTAAAGTGATTCTTCTCCACTGAGACATGAACATGAAAAAAACGGAAATAACAGGAGCACCAGGACCTGAGGGAAGAGCCAAAAAGGCCTAGAAGGGGAGCTCTGGGGAAGCTTCTGGGGGAGGCGGAGTCTCTGTGCAGGGAGCTTGGTGAGAGTCCCTCTGTGCTGATGAATGCCACTTCCAACATATTCACAGGGTGCAGGGGGCCAGCCCCTGCAAGTTTTGGGGAAAGTTAGGAGGTCCCTTGGAAGGTGTGGCAGCGTCGGTGATTATTCTGGAGAAATAAAGAAAAAAAAAAAGAAAAGGGGGAGAAAGAAAGAGGCTGGACTCTGTCTAGCACAGAAGCCGATTCTGTAGTAGGGACAGATAGTAAAAGAAAGAAACGTGGAGGGATAGATATAAAGAGGAAGAAAGAGAAAGAAAGTGGACAACTATTCAGTGAAATGAGCAGAAGCCATTTATTGAAAGTTACAGCAGGTATTTATCCCCAAATTTTACACAGACAGTCTCACAAGTCTTTCACGTGAACACAAAGCCAAGTGCAGGAGGGGCGTCCCCCACCCACCAGATGTTTTCTCAGGTATGAGGAAGGACAAACCCCAAGATTGTCTTATTGCTCCCTTTGCTAGTTAATGCTCTTCAAAAGCAGAGCAACAATACCCACTAGCATCATGATGTTCTGATAATCAATAACTTCTAAAGCTCTGCGCACACAACACCCATGATGACTAACTTAAATTTTATTACCTTTCTATTCTATGCTAATACTACTTACACAATGCTACGGAAGCTTAAGCCAACTCCTAAAGAATGTGGCCCAGTCCAAAGATCACGCTGGGCTCTACAGGATATGACCCAGTCCAAGGTTCACGGTGGGCCACTTTTTGGAACAATAGATTACAATCTCTTAACAAAATGACTCTTCTAAAGTCCTATATATCTATCCTAATTTCTATGAAAGTTTCTAATCCCTAATCCTAATATATAAAGCTGATCATCAGCAACAAAGCTTCTAAAAATAAAACCCAAATATAAACTGTAAATGTACTAAGTCCAAAACCACAACAGTAGAAAATGGAGACAATGAAATTTCTAAAGTTAACTGTATTCTTATTAAACCTCAAAATATCATGATTGGTCACGCTTGAACTAACATGATTCCCTGACATTAGCATGACCTATTCTACAATACTTTCTATGAATAAAATAAATTCAATTTCTATAATAGGTAGAAAAACCCTACACTGACTATAGCTAAAGACGGTCTAAAAGAATGCAGCCCAGTCCAAAGTACACGCTGGGCCCTCAGGAATGTGGCCCAGCCCAAGGTTTGTGCTGGGCCATTTCTGGTAACTCTAGATAATCATCTATACCATCTAAAGCTGAAAACAGCTCTCCATAAGTATATACTAATTCTACAAATATAATTTTAAATCTTATAAAGAAGCTTGTACCGTATAAAAGGCTCCCAAATGTGGCCTGAATTTGAATTATATCTAATACCTAAGCCGAAACCGCAGTTTATGGGAAACAGGAACAGTGAGTTTCTAGAGTGAGCCATGCCTGTCAGTCACAGAGCCTTCAGCTTAGATCTGCAGAGTTCCTTTAGGTTACTTGCACTACATGGTAAGAGGAGGAGGAAAATGGGGTCAACAGCTCCCGAACACATCCTAGTGGTCTCAGGGTCCACAGCCCTCCCTGATCCTAATGGGCAGTGGGCCTCCATGGCCAGCTCCCAATAACAGGGCCAGGGGAGTGGGGAGGGGGACACAACAGTTCTTGGTTTCTGCAGGGCCAGGAATGGCCTCCCAGAAGAGTGACAGCAGAGCCCGAAGGACATCTCAGGGTAACCTAAGAGAGAGGGTTATTTAAAAGCTTGGGGACAAGAACATGTGTGGCCTCCAAGCACTCACAGTGACTGAAGCGTTGAGGGAGGTGAGTGGTGAGAATGAAACCTGGAAAGGGCTGTGGGCATCTGTCATGGGGGGACCATGCTTCCTACTCTGGGAAAGTCCCACGTTATGAGTCCCTCCCTCCTCCCTGGCAGAAGGAGCCAGAACGCCATCCGGCAGCCTCCCTTGCAGCTGGGGTCAGCCCTGCAAGCTGGGATCACCCGCCAGGTGTGTGCATTCCAAGGGAGCACAGGGCGGGGGGGCTGCCAGGAGGAGCAGGCTCCGCACAGGTGGCTGAGCCCCGGGTGTGCTCCAAGTCACGTGTGGGAGAAGCAGTGGCAGTGGGGTCTTCACCAAGCCAGCCCCGTGGGATGGGCTAGGTGTGGCTTCTGACTGAAGCAGCCTCAGAGTTTGACACTCAGCCTTCCTTCTCCCTCACCCTCCAGATCCCTGTACTTCCTAATATCCCTCAACAAATGCATTTTCTGCTCAAATGAGTTAAAGCAGATCCTGCTGCTTTAACAAGAGCCCTGTCACAGTAACTAGTATCAGAAATGTAGGCAGCAGACACTCAAGGAAATGAAACTCAGAGTGAATTTTCTGGCATGGTTGGATCTGAAGATTGGAGAACACAGCTAAAATGAGAGGACTGGACTCTGAAAGCACATGTCATCACATGCGTAGATCCAGCCATTGAACTGTCACCTGTGGCCTCTCAAAACAAAATGCTCTTGGAAGGTAAAGCCTTAGGGAGTCCGTAGTCATTGACCTCACCAGTGCCACGGACATGTAGAATTCAAGGACCATGGGTGGCAGTAACCAGTGATCATGGTCTTCACTTAGTCCTCTCTAAAAGGGCCATGTATCCTTGCCACAGGTGAAAAAAAGGGGGTTACATGTGTACCCTTAGCCTGTAACCTCACAGCACCCTAGTAGGGTAAGGGACTTCCCTGCCTCCCTCCCATCGATGGTCTGACCCAAAGGAAAGATGTGAAATCAGAGAGTGTAAACAATACTTTGAGGAATGTTGCCATGTGTACAGAGAACAGGGCGCTCACTGAAGGGGCCATTCCCATGGGCTTGGGCTTGGGCACCACTGAGATGGACGCAACCCTACTTCATGTCAAGGAAGATGGCGGCAATGCCGGACGCGTCTTCCCAACTCCTGATACACCTTCCATGGGGACCTCCAGCTTTCTCCATTCCCTTCACTCACTGTTCGGGGTCAGGAGAGAGGAGAGATCTCCGACTGGAAGTTCTGGGAGCAGGCAGGGGTGTCTGGTAAATGTTTGACAACAGGTTCCCTGGGATACAAACCTTAAGTTGAATGCTTGACCATTTCCACGGTGTAGAGGAGCCCATCTCACATGGCTGTTCCAGGCTACCAACGGGAAGTTACCCGATCTGGAGTTGGGAAGAGATAGATGTGTACAGGCCAGTGTGAACCAACTCGGTACACCGCAGCTGAGAGTGGGCCCTGCCCAGGGCGACAGAGTGCTTTTGGCCCCATTGCTGGTGGGCACTGTCTGCCCACAGGACACACGCAATCCAGAAGCTCCCACCTCCACCCTGAAGGCTCTCTTGGGATGGTCCTGCATGTGTGAGGCCCAGCGTGGCCCAGCACTGCCAGTGGGTGCGTATTTCTAATTCTGGAGTTCAGTAGTCAAACTGTGGATAAAAGCGTCCATCTCTAAATTCAGTTTTACCCACGACAAAGGTGATCTCTTACTCTTCCATTTGCCTTGCTATTTTGTCGTATTTTCCAACCAGATTAGAACTCAGCAGGAAAGCAGAATGTTATTTTGCTAGCCTCTTCACATTCCAACACAAGGAGCAAAAAGAAAGGTATACCTACAGGTACGAGGGCGCTAAAATCACTCCGCTTTTGAAAGGATATAACATGGAGTCAATATACCCAGTGAGCAGCCATTTCAACACCTGCTTAGATTTGTCATGGTTTTCTAGCAGTTCACTTTACCCTCTCATCACCAGCCGGGACAGAACCAGTTTCTCAGAGGTAGCTGTTGATAATTGTCTTACAATCTACTCCTCAGTTTGTTTTGTACTAATTAACTTTTCTATTTCAAGAATTTGCCTCCACCCATAAGACCCAAGTTAGCCTCGTCAGTCCTTCATGAATTTCATGACCCAGACAGACCCCATCATCATGACAAGTCCTGTGACTAACCCACCCATCTGCCTGCTGTCCATCCCGACGTCAGTACCTGTACTTACCAGACCCTTTGTGATGACATGGAACAGACCACCACCCAATCACCTTAATGACCATCCCCCTGCCCACCACCCCAAAGGGAAAGTTTAAAAGCATTCAACCTCAATCAGCCATTTGCCATTGCTTGTTAAACTCTAGTGTGTCCACGTGGCTCTCTGAGCTTGGCTGTCATGTTTCCCAGCTTTGGCGCCCCCTAGCCTACCTTGGGGAGATGAATCTCAATCTCTCTCTCTCTCCAATTTACTTTCTAAATAAACTACATTTCCCCATCTAACTTTTGTGCAATTTTTTGCATCTTTTGCACAGCACCAGATCACAGATGCACCCGCCCCCGCAGATCTGAGCTCACATTTTGGAGACCCCAGTGAGATTTGGAACCTAACAGCTTCCAGTTTGACTTTGAAATCTTGAGCAGTGGACAGGCATACAGGGAAAGTCCCAAGCCTTTGCCCAGAGGGTTTACTTTGTTACCTCTATAACTATGATATCTCTGCCTGTGGCCTTAAGGGTTAAGTGAGATAGAATGTAGGAAGGGTCTAACACGGCCAGCCTGCATAGTACGTGCTCAATAAATGCTTGCTGGCTCCTCCTCTAGATCGTGCAGGACCCACACTGTTCTTGTTTAAGTTGTGGAGGAGAAATTAAGCAATGGCGATCTGTTTTCAAGTTGACATTGTGTGCTGTAGCCTTCACAGGACAAACCACCATTCCTCATGTCTCTGGGCACTGCTCTCAAAGCCAATAAGGATCGAATAGTAATCTGGGGCTGAGGTCAGCAGGTAAGTGAAGGGAGCGTGAGCAAGACTCTACTCTGCTCGGCACAAAGCTGACGGGGTTGGTCACCTCCACTATGCCAGTGTGCTGTGTCACAACGCAGGGTTGGAGAGAAATGGCGCTGTGGGTGAAGGACCCATGAGACGGCCAGGGCCATCACTACATGGCCAACCTCCACCCTGGAACCTTAGAATGTTCTCCAGGGCTTCCTCTGCTCTCTATATGACATCTGCTGGTGCTTGATTTGCTTTTAAAAAAATCAAGTTCTAGCCGGGCTCGGTGGCTCAGCCTGTAATCTCGCACCTTGGGAGGCTGAGGGGAGTGGATTGCCTGAGCCCGCGGGTTCAAGACCCGCCTGGGCAACTTGGTGAGACCTTGTTTCTACAATAAATCAAAAAAGAATTAGCTGGGTGTGGTAGCGCGCACCTGTAGTTCCAGCTACCTGGAAGGCTGAGGCGGAAGGATCGCCGGTGCCCAGCAGGTCGAGGCTGTGGTGGCCGGGAGCGGCCAATGCACTCCAGTCTGGGCGACAAGTGAGACTCCAACTCAAAAAGAAAAAAAAAGAAAAAATCCAATTCCAAAGTCTACTCCTCCCACCCCCAGTAATCTGCCTGCATTAAGCAGGGTTGGCAGTAGTGGGAATCTGCCTGAGGAAGGGGGAGCACACCTCATCCACAAGGGTACCTGCATAATGAGCATTTGTATACCTAACCCTGAATTGTACCCAACATCTTTAAAATAAAAAATATACATATGGGGCGTGACTATTTCAATTAGTCAGAATTAAATATTTAATTTGGCATAATTTTAATCAGGAATCAAACTTAATATTGGTTGTTGAGAATTCAAAAATATTCACACTATTGCATTCCTTAACACAATACTTGTATTATCTTTTTAAAATGCAGTGTTGTCTTAGTCTGTTCCAGCTGCTAGAACACAGTACCACAGACTGGGTGGTTTATAAACAACAAAAATGTATGTCTCACAGTTCTGCAGCCTGGGAAGTCCAAGGTCAAGGCACCAGCAGATACAGTGTTTGGTGAGCACCCCTTTCTGATCTATGGATGGTGCCTCCTTCCCGTGTCCTCACTTGGTGGAAGGGGTGACAGAGCTTCCTAGGACCCTAACCCCATTCGTGAGGGCCCCACCCTCTAACCTAATCACATCCCAAAGACCCCCACCTCTTAATACCATCACATTGAGAGTTAGGATTTTAGCACATGAACTGGGGAGGACACAAACATTTAGACCGTTGCAAATGTAAACAACCCGTTCCCATCTTAACCTGTGTCCCTGATTCTTTTATTTCCACTGGTGTCGGCAGCAGGGTGAACTTCCTAAGGGAGAATTGAGGGAGAGGTCAGTTCTTCAAACAACGCAGGACACGTGGGGACTCGTATTTTTTGAGATGAATGAAGGAATGAACAGCCTAGCGACTGCATGAGTAGCTTTGGGCACCATACCCACTGCTTCACCCCAACTCCTCATACTCAGACCTAGGGAAATGTGGGGGACGTATGTGGGCATCTCATTTGCCTCCAGACAACGGCATTCTCATATAACTATGAAGTCTGCCCTTTGCTGGTCCCTCCATTATCAGTATTTCCCCGGGATAGTCAAGAGTGAAAGAGACTGACCTCACATCGGCCCTGGAAAAATGAGGAGTTATGCCCTGACTCAAGCGTCTAGAAAAAACACGGATAAATAAGCCTAGCTTATTGTTGGTGACAGTATAGGTTTCATTATGCAAGTGACTAGTGTGCGTTAAAAATGAGAGCAGCTAGATGTGGTGGCTCACACCTATAATCCCAGCACTTTAGGAGGCTGAGGCAGGAGGATTGCTTGAGCCCAGAATTTTAAGACCAGCCTGGACAACATAGCAAGACCCTGTCTCTACAAAAAATAATAATAATAATAAAGAAGAGAGAAAATGAGAGTAGCCCAAATATCAACAAGGATCCTTTTGGTCCTTAACGATGCCTTTGTCACAGAACTAATCCTGTCATACTAACAGTGGCAATGATGTCACTGAACACTTACTCTGTGCCGGGTCCCCTCTAATCATGTTACATATATTAATTCATGTGATTCTGACACCTCTCTGAGAAGTAGGAACGATTTTTCTCCAGGTCCTTTGATTTTCTATTTGTAAAATGGAAGTAGTATTTGTTGTTCCTATATAACAGGATTTTTGTGGAAATTTAGTGAGTGAATACAAAGCACTCCATAGAGGTTGGGTTTTGACACGTTATTATTAATACTGACTCCATTTTACGGGATAGGAAACTGAGACACAAAAAAGTTACGCAAATTCATCAAGTTACCCAGCTAGTAAGTGTCAAAGCCAGAACATAAATACCCCTGCTATTATGAAGAAACTGCTGAATCCTGGAATCCACGAATATAGTAAGAAAAATAAGACAAGAATTATTCCCACCAACAATAAAAGGAAGGGAAAAAATCAAGTTGCTGTTAGAAGTTAGATCCACCAGGGGGCAGCAGATGCATGCATTATATAAGCATAATGCTGGCCTGTGGATTTTTTTTTTTTTAAGACATTCAATATTCAAAGTTTTATTATAGGTTTTATGCCAATTGCAAAGGGGGAAAAAATGATGAAAGCTATTTTTCAATTCTCCTATTACCTTAAAGTGTAGAAGAACGCTGTGAGGATTGAATATGGCCATGCGTGTCAACATGACTGGTGAACTGTCAAGCAAGTTGAGCAGGTGTCCTCCAGGGCTCAGTGAACATTCTGCAGGCCTGCCACGTGCTGGAGGTGGGGTCAGGAAGGGAGGTGCAAGATCCCCTAGACAGTGCGAGGCAAAGGTCCTCTCGTCCCTGGCCCCTGTCCACTCACCCTGATTCTGGGTTAAAAGGTGATGGAAGCCGGGTTCAGTGGTTCAGCCTGTAATCCCGCGCCTTTGGGAGGCTGAGGTGAGTAGATTGCCTGAGCCCGTGGGTTTGAGACCTGCCTGGGCAGCGAGACCTCATCTCTATAATAAATCAAAAAATCAGCTGGGCGTGGTAGCGCGCACCTGTAATTCCAGCTACTCGGAAGGCTGAGGCGGAAGGATCACCGGAGCCCAGCAGGTTGAGGCTGCGGTGGCCAGAAGCGGCCAGTGCACTCCAGCCTGGGCAACAAAGTGAGACTCCAACTCAAAAAAAAAAAAAAAAGGCGATGGAGACAGCCCAGGCACAGGACAGGGCAGAGGAGGGCCTGGTCTCCAGTGGTGGCTACAGACAGGGAAGGAGGCCGATGTACTCAGGACAGTCGCAGAGCCAAGGCATGAAACTGAATTTGGACTGCAGTGCAAAAAACCTTCCTCTGGATGTGTCCATGTGGTGTGGGCAAGTAGGGCAGGGAGCCACCAGCCCTGCCTAGCGATGGCACTGGAACTCAACTCCCACAGACGCAGGACAGCAGGCCAGGCAGACGGCAGGAAGGAGAGAATAGCCTAAGAAGAAATGTTCTGGGCCGGGCTTGGTGGCTCAGCCTGTAATCCCAGCACTTTGGGAGGCCAAGGCGAGAGGACTGCCTGAGCCCGGGGGTTCGAGGCCAGCCCAGGCAACTTGGTGAGACCTCGTCTCTACAATAAATCAAAAATTAGCCGGGCATGGTAGCGGGCACCTGTCGTTCCAGCTACTTGGAAGGCTGGGGCGGAAGGATCGCTGGAGCCCAGCAGGTTGATGCTGGGGTGGCCGTGAGTGTGCCACTGCACTCCAGCCTGGGCGATGGAGTAAGACTCTAACTCAAAAAGAAATGCTCTGGGGAGTAGTGATGATCCCTCCCCATCCACACACCCACCCAGCCTGCCCCAAGTAAGAACACCGTGAGACAGGTGGTAAAACAATGGTTGTCCTTGGGAAAAAAACATCAAAGGTGTATGTGCTTCTGATCACAAAAGTCTCATTTTAAACATTTTGGAGAAATGCATAAGGAATAGATAATTTATCACACAGAGAAAAGCAGTATGTCCCAGTGTTTTATAGTCACACTATTATATTTGCGTGGATGTGCGTGTGTGTATATACACAAACATATATACATCTAGGATAATTCTGTATTAAATTTTGTATCTTTGCTTTCTGAAATACACAATGCAAATTTTCCCATTAAATTACACATTTTTCAAAGGCATTGCTGTTATGATCATGTAATATTCCCTTGTTTAGCTAATGCATGATCTTTTTTTTTTTTTTTTTTTTAGTCAGAGTATCATTCTGTCGCCCAGGCTATAGTGCAGTGGCACACTCACAGCCACCCCAGCATCAACCTGCTGGGCTCAGGTGATCCTTCCGCCTCAATCTTCCAAGTAGCCAGAACTACAGGCACAGGCTACTGTGCCCGAATAGTTTTTGTGGTTCCTTATAGAGTCAAGGTCTCACCAAGTTGCCTGGGCTGGTCTCAAACCCACGGGCTCAGGCAATCCTCTTGCCTCGGCCTCCCAAAGTGCTGGGATTACAGGTTGAGCCACCGAGCTCGGCCTATTTTCTCAAAATACATTCCCAGCAGTTGAATTGTGGGTGCAGGACATGAGTCCTTTAAGTGCTCTTCATTCAAGTAGCCACCTTGCTCTCAGGAAGGACTTTGGTCACTGGAATTTCCAAGCAAAGACGAGCGTGTCTGTTTGGCCACATTCATGCCAAGGCTGAGCACAATCACATTTAATACCCCTGTCCCTCCAAAGAATACCTATTGGGCATCTGTCTGCTCTAGGTCAGGCATTGGGGTGCTGGGATACAGCAGTGAGCGGGCGGCGGGGGGAACAAGGCTTCCTGCTTCCTGGAGCCTCCTGGAGTGGGGGCTTGTCAGTAAGGGAAATCAGGGAAAGACGTCCAGGAAGGGTGACTGGAGGTGTGGGGCGAAAGGGGGGAGGCACAGAAGGACTAACTGGGGGGATTTGGATGAAAGTCCCGCAGGAGAGAGGGAGGTAAGATTGCAGACGTGAGGCCCAGCGTGAGACAAGAGCCTGGCTGGCAAGTTAGAGGAAAGCAGAATCCACGTGGCCAGAGAATGCAGGGGAGAGCAACGTGTCGGGTGAGGCCGGCAGAGTCACAGGACAAGAAGGGGCAGCGAGGGCGGGTGGGGGAGGACGGTGCAGACTCCAGCTTTTTCCCTGGAGGAGAAGGGGACCCTGGAGAGTGTGGACTTGGGGTGTGACAAGGTCCCCGGCTACTGTTTGGAAAAGGCTGAATGGGCCCAGGAAGGAAGCAGCTACCGGAGTCACCAGGAGGGAGGTGATGGTGGAAACGGACAGAGCTGGTGTGGTGGAGAGAGGAGGCCTAGACACACTGTGGCGGCGGTGCCTGTCTTTGGGACGTGACATGGAGTTGTCAGGTGATGCCCAGCGTTCTGGCCTGCACAGCTTGGAGAAGTCACCGAGGAGCAAATCGGGGGGTAGGGAGGACTCCAGTGGACTTCTCCAGTGTGAGTGCACTGAGGACAGCCTAGCAAGGTGTCAGCTGGGTGGCTGGAAGGGCCTGCAGCTTAGGGAGAGCTCGAGGCTGCAGACACACCGGGGACCCCCAGCCCGCAGAAGGGGAAGAGTCCCAAGACCAAGCGGGAGCCCCTGTGTTAGAGTTTTGGGTGTTGGAAGGAATCGGCAGACACTGAACAGGAGTCATCGGGGGCAGGAAGGAGGTCGGAGAACGTGGTGAGCTGGAAGCCGCGTGGAGAGGTGTGAAGACTCGACCATCGGGTTGGCATCAGGGGGTGTGCCGTGAGCCAAGGCCCAGGCTCAGTGGAGTGAGAGAAGCAAAATCCAGGCAGGCATGGCCTCGAGAGAGTGTAGAAGCAGTGAGTGTAGATGAATCTCCTAAGGAGCCCTGATGGCAAGGGAAGGAGAGAAAGGGCTTTCAGTCAAGACAGAGGGTTCTTTATGTTTAATGTGGCAGAAATAAAATAGCATGAGGATGAGGATGGAAGTAATCCTGTAAGGGGGGAAGAATTGATGGGAATCGCGGGAACAAAGTCTTGGTTGGATAAGAGGAAGGGACGCAGGGCGCACGTGCGGGACTGTTCACACCATGCCCCGAGGACGGCCAGGAGCAGGGACGTGGATCCCATGGTGGGGTGGGCTCGACTGTCTCCGTGTTGTTTGGTTTGGTTTGGTTTTTGGTGAGGTGCGGAGCAAGTGTGTTGGCTGAGAGTGAAGATAGGAAATGTCACTGAAGAAACGGGAGAGTGAAGAGATGAAGGAAACAGGGTGGATGCCTTCTGGACCTGCTGGACGCCCCATCCGAGTGGGCGTCTGCTTTTATGAGCTACCTTCAGCCAGGCATGGACATGCAGGGACACGGCCTCAACCAGGGTCACAGTTAGTAAAGGGATGACAACAAAGGGGGGGGGCAAGGGAAGGACGACACTGAGCCACCTTGGTGTATAAGCCAAGCACAGAGGGACAGGAGAGGCCAGCAGTGAAAGCAGCTATGCGTGGCCCCACTGGGGCTAGGAGATTGTTGGCATCGGAGGTGGAAGGAGGGGAGTCAGTGCCCTGTGGAAGCCACAGGTATGGATGACAGATGGGGGCGGATGTCAGAGGCTGGGGAGGACAGGGGCATTGGGGAGGGGCGACCAAGGAGACTCGAGGCCAGTGTGCAGGGAGGTCACCACACACAGCCACGGATGCCAGGGACAAGCCCCATGGGTAAGCCGCGGGAACCCGGACAGAAGTCTTGACGGAGCAGCAGCCTTGCAACCAGTGACAACCACGGGAGGGGTGGCAGGTTGCCTCGCGTGACAGGTGAAAATCATCTCTTGCTACTTGCCATGCCCCATCATGTGGCCTTGAGGGGGGCAGCGCCCCCCATGCCCCACCAGTTATGTATGATCCTTCCCTGAACTGTCTTTCCGGTTCCTTTGTCATTCTCTCAGGCCCCTCCTCTAAGAGCGCCTTTAGGAAGCACGTGAACCCTCTGTCGGTCACAACCGCTGCCTTGTTTTCCAGCCTTTTGCCCTTTAAACGTTTCCAGGCTGTTTTTTGAACACACAGATGTTTCACTTTTCCATAGTCAGTTATTCGATATTTTACTTTCTGAATTCAGCCTCAGGTGTCGTCCACGTAAACCTGTTTTCCAACCTCAGTGAGACAGAGCCTTTCTCTAGTTTTATGGTTTCATCATTTCTATTAAGATCCACTCAATTATACGTATAGGATATACGTATAAGTGATGCCTGACATTTCTCCATCCAATTATTTACCTGTTTCCAGCACCACTTTCAAACATTTGTTTACGTTCTAAGGATGACATCATCATATGCAAAATCTATATTTAATATATTTTCTCTTCTGGTCCATCGATCTCTTTCCCTGGCCCACCCTCCTGTGGCTACATGGACGCTTTGCTCTCCAGTAAAGCGTGTTTTACTCATCACTTCCTCCCTCCCAGCTGATGTGTTTTATAATGGTAACTGCACTAAAGCTATTAGTAAATACAGACAGGTGACAGAATTTGTTCCTCAAGGACAAAACCTCCTGGGATCACTCCCTCTCGGCAAACGGCACCTTTATGTGGAAATTAGGAACTCCAGGCTTAGGGATTTCATTCTCTGCTCCAAACAGAACCCACATCCGTGGTAAATAACCTAAGCCAAAAATTACAGGAGATCTAAATAGGGGAGTTTTTTATTTTTTTTATTTTTGTAATAGACCATCCGCTAACACGACATTGGTATATCCCTGGTCTCTCTTTCTTCTTCCTATTGGCTTTGCTTCTCTGCAAATCTGTGCTTGTAAGAGTGGAATTATTAACTACCCACTGGCTAAGTACCTCATTTCTTTCTTCTGGTGGTCCTGAGACACCCAACTCCCTGGTTTCCCGTCTCCTTCCAGATACTCCCCCTGACACTTCCTCCTCTTCCAGGGCGAGACCTTCGATCCTTTCTTCATCTACTCCCCCAGTGGGAGATCCCGTCAGCCCTACAGCTGCAAATACCACCTGGTCACCTAATTTGCAGCCAGATAAATGTAGATGCCGAGTTATAGCTTCAGCTCTGACCTCTCCCCTGCTATGTACCCGCCTGCTCTATGCCTCTCCTTTGAAGCCAAAATGCATCTCAAACTTGATGTGTCTAAGCCACCTGACGACGTCCACACTTGCTCCTCCCCATCCCCACTGCGGCAAATGGCAACCTCATCCTCCCAGGGGGTCAGCCAAAATTCTTGGGTTATGCCTTATTTTTTCTTCTACTCTTGCACCCCATAGCTAATACATCGGCAAATTCTGTCTGCTCCATCTTCATAGAATATCCAGAATCTGACCACTTCCAAGCCTTCCTCTTCTCTCTTAGCTTATCCCAATAGCCTCCCGAGCGATGCCCCTGTGTCCATTCCCATCACACCCTGCACAATAGCCAGAAACCGGTTAGAGCTTACATCCGGTTAGAGCTTAGATCCGTGACTCCTCTGTGACAAACCACCCAAGGGCTTCCCACCTCCCAGGGTGAGAGCCACAAGTCTACAACAGACCTGACTTTCCTCCGGGATCCCTCTGCCCCTTCTCCAATGCTCTCATCTGTTGTCTTTCCCCAGCCACACTGAACTCCTTGTCCTTCCTCAAAGACGCCAGGCACACTCCTGCACCGGGCATTTTAGCTGGTCCTTCTCCTTGGAATATTCTTCCACTGGACACCCACATGGGTGGCTACTTCTCCTTCGGGGGTTTGGCTCCAGTGTCATCTTTCAGTGAGTAATTAATTCCCTGATCATCTGCCCACCTTCCCAACGGGCTTCCTTATTCCCTCTTCTCTGGTGTTATTCTGACAACCTCATATGCAGTATTTACTGACTGAGGGCGCCTCCCCACTGCAGAACGTAAGCCCTGTGATGTCAGGGACTCTTGTCTGATTTGTTCACTGCTGCATCTCCAGTGCCTAAAACAACACCAGGCACAGACACCTACAAAATGTTGGTGAATGACTCAATGGATGAATGAATTCTGCTATGTTAGAAGAGAGCTAGAATTAATTTCATCTCACTGATTGAAAAGTCCAAGGTACAGAAAAGTCAAATGACTTACCGAAGGCTCAAAGATACGACTGCTCTTGAGAGAGAAGACCCCACTGTTGCCCAAGAGGTCTGTCTCTCCCTCTCTAAGACCCAAGGCCGTTTCTTAGAGGGGGTCCCTGAGGCTAGACGTAAGAAGAATGGGAAAGAACATACAAGGCCCCCACCCTCTAAGAGTCTGCATTAAATATTTCGAGAATACGCAAAATATATCATTGAATGCTGAATTATCTAAGTGTCACAGACGCCACTGATGGAGGAAGAAGTTAGTCTTCGTTTAATGACATGGTTTTGGGGGAGAAACATGGGATGCAATAGGACAGCTCTAACATTGTCACAAACCCAAACGAAGCCGGTGCTGGGAGACGCATGGCCCTGCCCTGATGGAATATTCCGGACACAGTCATTGTCTGGCTACATCTATCCACACACACTGCACCTGAAAACCCAAAGTATTTTGTGCTGTAGATTAAACGGGAAAGCCACACCTTCATAAAACAGAATGTGATTATTAGTCACGCCTACCACAGAGAGACCTGAAAACCAGGCACTAGAGGAGACAATAAGACCGGACTGTCCAGCGGCCCCAAGAGCACCCGAGTGCCATGGCTGCTTTCCTCCTGGAGGTTTCCCACAGGTTTCAGAAGCTCCAACGTGGCCCTCCAGGATCCTCACAGCTCACCTCACCCACCTCTCCTGACCTGTCTCCAACACCTTCCACCCAGCCAGGCTCAGCCCCTAGCGGTTCCTGGGTACACTGAGGGCCTCCCGGGCCCTGTGCCTCTGTACCTGTGGCTCTCTGCCTAAAGCTTCGTTCTGCCCCACCTGTAGCTGGCAAACTCACGCTTATCGCTCTGCCTCTGTACAGAGGCCTGCCCTCTGGAGGGTCTTTTCTCACCTGCCATTTTGACTTGGGTCCCTGCTCTGTGCTCCTGAAGTAAACCAGGCCAACCCTGGCCAGTGCTCTGTATGTTCACAATGCAGGGTACCCACCACTATTCCAAAGAGCCTTGAGTGCACAGACTTGTCTTGCAGCTGTACCCGAGAAGCCAATACACATGAGGGGCACAGCACGAACTCCACTGGTGATGGCCAATAAATGACTAAAAAGCAGAATTGGGTATGGAACACAACCTATGAACAGTACCTCATGGTTCTGTCCTGCTTAGACTGTCAGAGGCATTAAGTGAGCATAAGTCAATAAAATGTGAACACTCTCCCTGGGAATGAGCTCCTGACGTAAGCTTTTCACTCCTGAAGCCCTTTGCAACCCCAGACATGTATACAGTACAGCCACACATGGCTCCTGCCTGCAAGATTGAGGCTGTTTGCTCCTTCTTACAAACTCTTACCAAGTCAAAAACTCAGAGCGGCAGCCTGCCATTGCAGTAACTCAGTGTTGTCCATCATGCTGTCTTTCTCCCCAAAGCCTGGTCCCTTTTCATCTGGTCAGCACTCTTCAATAACGCCCAGAAGTTAGCTGTACTTGTCAAAAACAGACTTCTGCCTTTCAGAGTTTCAAGCAGTTTCTCCAAAACTAAATCTAGCTGTCTTCTTTAACTGAGTCTAGGAATCAGTATCTCCTAGATTAGAATGTTTCTCAGGAAACCTTTTCTACTCAAACCTGGTTTGAGATTGGATACTCAATTTTATTAATCAGAAAATTCTCAGAAACTCATTCCTTCTTTGTATTTCTTAATAATCATCTTGCAAAGAAACAGAATATATTGTTTGAAAAAGCGTGAACGCTCAAATTTCAGGCATTTTAAAGCTTTACAAATCTCTCACTTTTCTTTTAAAAGACCTTACTGTTAACAGTCATTCTCCTCTAAGTATTTCACTCAAGATTCTTAAAAAAAGATTATTAAGATTCAGTATTTAATAGAAATTATAGTCATTAACCTTAAGATACAGGCGAGTGGGTGGCAAGTAAGAATCCCAAGGTTCTAAATTTAATCAAAGTCTAGTTGAAGGAAAATGTTAAGATTTGTCATAATATGGAAAACGCTATTCATTTATAATGAAATTTGATAAAGTTTTAGGAGTGCATTTTAACTAACATTTGAGTTTTTATTTTATAGAATGGCTTGCTACTAAGAATTAACCTAAGGAGGGAAAAAGGATGGGACACCTCAGATCCAACCTGAAAAACACTCCACAGCCAAAGCTGGAATCATCTAGAAACAAAACAGTGACAGTATGAGATGATAACCTACAGAAGAACCTGAATATCCAAACCTCCATGCTGACATACACACACAACTGAATACGTGAGTAAATGGGGGATAGAGCAAATACTTCTTAGGTAAAATTCCAAATAATACATGTCAATGAATGAGGGAAACAAGCAGTAACCACTGGAACACTACAGAAGCACAGGCTGCAGGTAAGACGCAAGCGTGAATGCAAAACTCAACGGAGAAGCAGAGCATTTGCAGAGTCTCAAAGCATATTCCCCAAAATTCTAATTAATTACTGTAGTACTTTCAACCAATGAGCCCAAATTCCTTGATACTCCTTCCTCCAGAAGGGGAAGCTTATTTACCCTGTCTTTGAGTGTGGGCTAACCCTAGTGACCATTTGTCACTCTTATACAAGGACCAGAGGCATATAGAAGAAAACTAGAAACTTTAGAGAAAATGCCAGATATCACCTAATCAAGTGATCAATGTTAATGTTACCAGTAATAGGTCATGTTAGGATCCTGAGATAGTAAGATATGAGGTGGTAAGGGGGCCATTTACTTCTGTAGTTCTCTTCTCAGAAATCTTTCTCTTCTTTTTTTTCAGAGATGGGGTCTTGCTCTGTCACCTAGGCTGGAGAGAACTCGCACAATCATATTCCATAACAGCCTCAAATTCCTGGGCTCAAGCAATCTTCCATGTCAGCCTCCTTAGTAACTAGAACTACAGACATGAGCTGCCACGTCTGGCTAATTTATTTTTTCTTTTTCTTTCTTGCTTTTTTTTTTTTTTTTTGTAGCAACAGGGTCTTGCTATGTTGCCCAGGCTGGTCTTGAACTCTTGAGCTCAAGCAACCCTCCACTTCAGCTTCCCAAGTAGTTGTGACTATAGGTGTATGCCACCACACCAAGCTAATTTGTCTTCTCCAAAATCTACAACCCCAGTTCAATCATAAGAAAACAGACAAATTCAAATTGAAACACAAACTACAAAAGATCTAACCAGTAGGCCACAAAAGTATCAAGGTCATGAAAAACAAGGAAGCCAGGCTCGGTGGCTCAGCCTGCAATCCCACGCCTTGGGGAGGCTGAGGTGAGTAGATTGCCTGAGCCTGAGGGTTCGAGACCCACCTGGGCAGCGAGACCTCATCTCTATAATAAATCAAAAAATCAGCCGGGCGTGGTAGCACACGCCTGTAGTTCCGGCTACTTGGAAGGCTGAGGCGGAAGGACTGCCGGAGCCCAGCAGGTCGAGGCTGCGGTGGCCGGGAGCGGCCACTGCACTCCAGTCTGGGCGACAGAGCGAGACTCCAACTCAAAAAAAAAAGAAAGAAAAACAAGGAAAGACTGACACCACCAGGAAGAAGAGACTGAGGAGACAAGATGACCAGCAACAGAAGGTAATGGAATCTTGGATACCATCCTGGCACAACAGCAATAGACATCAGCAGAAAAACGAATGGATCCAGTAAAAGCCTGTGTTCTATCATGCTAGACCAACGTTGAATTTCCTACTTTTGACAAATGTACTATGGTTACGCAAGATGTGTGATCTTTACGGGCTTCAATAAATCTAATAGTATTTCAGAATTAAAAAGTCAGTCTATCTGTCATCCCTAACAGAACAAACTGTGATATTCTACCTAAATACCACCATGAACCTGTGGATATGGGACAGGAATATGTGTGTCATGGTAATTTCTTTGTAATTCTTACCTGTGACTTTTTTTTAAGTGTTGGTATTTTCTGGGTTTATTCTCCCTTGTTCCAAGTTCTAAGCCTCAGCCTACTTCATTCCACCTCCATAATCTGCATGGTTTCCTCCAGTAGCTCCAGGTTTAGTGGTTTCACTGCCTGGATCAAGACAGCTGTGGTTCCAGACATAAAGCGGTTGCGGCCAGGTCTCTCCACCGGTTCTGTGGATGAGCTCAGGGTCCACAGCAGCTTGGTGTGAGTTCTGGTGATCACACATGCATCCACGTTGCCCCCGGAGCCAGGTTGCCCAGGATCCCTGCGGTGACGGCTTCCACCAGCAGCCCTTGTGTGGCCTCCAGCTTCCTGTTCAGCTGGAACCAGTCCTCCGGCACTGCCAGGGCAGTGTCCTGCCCAGAGCCCAGGGCCATGAAAGGCAGATCGCTGCAGGGGCCGTGGGGATGCAAGCTGAGGAGCTGTAGTCCATCAGGTCTACGCCATCCACGAACAGTGACACGGTCACATGGCCCTGATACCTGTTGGCAGGCAGGCGTGGTTGGCCACCGACTATTTTTTTATGATTAATTTTATGTTACTGTGGTTGTCATGTGGACCAAATACCAGGGGTGACAAAAAAAATGTGTACACATTTTGAGAGATGTTATCTATGAATTACTTTTAGTTTGCCATAATCAGAAGTGTCTGGACATTGATGGTAACCACTTTGAGCACTTCTTGTAATTGCAGAAGTCAAATGTGACTTATGCTGGGCTCGGTGGCTCAGCCTGTAATCCCAGTGCTTTGGGAGGCTGAGGTGAGGGGACTGCCTGAGCCTGCGGGTTTGAGACCCGCCTGGGCAACTTGGCGAGACCTCGTCTCTACAATAAATCAAAAATTAGCCGGGCATGGTAGTGCATACCTGTAGTTCTGGCTACTTGGAAGGCTGAGGTGGAAGGATTGCTGGAGCCCAGAAGGTCGAGGCTGCGGTGGCCAGGAGCGTGCCATTGCACTCTAGACTGGGTGACAGAGTGAGACTCCAACGCAAAAAAAAAAAAAAAAAACATGACTTGTATTCATCTACAATTTTAATACAGTTTTTTCCTTTCTTAAAATGTGTATCATTTTTTGGCACACTCTGTATATAAGATAGTATCTTTCTCCTTGTGAAAAATTTTGGTTTTTCATAGTAATCTGTTTATTCATTATCTATAATTATTTAATCTATATTATCTATTATATTGATTTATTATATCTATATACCACAATACCACGTGTGACTTTATTCTTTTGAAAAATAATTAAGAGGCCAAGCATGGTGGCTCAGCCTGTAATCCCAGCACTTTTGGGAGGCTGAGGCAAGAGGACTGCCTGAGCCCGGGGGGTTCAAGACCAACCTGAGCAACTTGGTGAGACCTCGTCGCTACAATAAATCACAAAAGCTAGCCGGGCATGGTGGCGTGTATCTGTAGTTCCAGCTACTTGGAAGGCTGAGGCGGAAGGATCACCTAAGACCAGCGGGTCGAGGCTGCAGTGGTCATGAGAGTGCCACTGCACTCCAGCCTGGGTGACATAGTAAGATTCCAACTCAAAATAAATTTTAAAAAAAGAAAAATTAAGAAATCCAGGTGAAGAGGGATAAAAATATTTTAATAGTTGAAATACACTGGTAAATTGAGTAATTTACATTGCAGTACTATATAGATACACATCATTATCAAATTAATAACTTTCCAGATATCTTTCTAACCGTAAATCACAAGTCCTTGAAAACAGTATAGAATTAACATGATGAGATGCCATGGTCACACAAAAGTAGAATGCGAGACTTGATGGCTATGAAGTATTTGTAGTTACATATGCCTTTGACTAAAGAAAATAAAAATTCAATCAAAATGTACATATGACATGCAATTTAAGTAATATTTTAAATATTAAAATATTCCAATGAAATACACTTCTCTTAAGAAAGGAAATTCTTTGACATTTAAATAAAATTTGAAAACCAAATAGTAAAAAGAGGCAAGAGATAGTAATAAGAATCAATTTACCCATTTGACAGTTAAAAATTGATGTGAAGTAAAAATAGTGAAAGATAACAGACAAATATATTATTTTAGGTAATTCATTTATAGTGCCTCATCTTAAGCTATAAATAGAATAAGGATTTTTTTAAATATAAAAACTATCAAAAAGTATCAGTGGAAAGACGTGACCTCTGTGAACCATGTGGCGCAGTCAAGTGGAGATGCCGTGGTCAGCAACCAGGCTCCGTGACAGGAGTAACTGTCTTTCGTAGCTGGGCCACAGAAAGTTCCATAAACAAGTGTACTATCTAGCCAACTCCCTTCTGTTACCACAACATTCAATCCGTACCCATGGTATTAAGTAGACACTAGAGATTTGGGGGGCAGAAGAGGGGAGAGCGATTGTTAAGAATATTCTTGGAAATGTGTGTGCACATCACAATGTCCCACGGAGCCAAATTCCTTCCAAATTGATAAGCAAGCTATAGAATGGAGAAAAGAGTTAGCAAACTTGAAAAGGTACGATGTAGATTAAAAATACATCAGCCTTAAGCCTAAAAATTATTTACTGATTTTAAGTAAAGCACGTATTCAACATTCACCCAATATTTATTTAAGACTTATGCAGCCAGCATAGTCCTAAGCACTTTATATAAGAAGACAAAGTCAAATAAAGAGATTTATAAATTTACAAGTAAAATACAACATGACCAAACAATGCCCAGACCTAGGCTGCATGTAAGCAAGCATCACCCAAACTAGAAATACAGACAGTTTGGCCACAGTCCCATTCATTCCCTACTTGACCAGGACCTCCTGGAGGAGCCCAGCTTTCTGTTGAGCTCTCCAAGGGAATTCAGTGTAGCCAGTCCATCCACTGGCATCTGGGAGCCATCATGCAAGCCCCTCTGTGTTAGATGTACTTTGCACATCTAAGTTGGCATAACTTTTACCTAGAGTCATCTGTAGAAGAAACTATACATTCTTATCACAATATAGATGATTTTAAGGGATTCCGGAATCATTCCTCAATTTATTTCAAAATCAAATTTTTGAATCACTGAGTGAGTTCAATGTTGAGAAAATTTACCTATTAGGTCAAAAAAAAAAAAAAAAAAGCATCTCTGATCCTTTCCACAGAGTGTTTCCTCTCCAAATGATAGTTCTCATCAGGGTTTCTGCCCAACAACTGAGGTCATAAAGCCAAGAGTTCAGACACGTGACATATAAGTACCAGCGTGGTCACTGAGTAACTAAAGAAAATGCAGAAACTACCAACTTAGAAAACTTTTCAGATAATTCACAGGAGGCAAAAGAAAGACGAGGCTCCAACAGATTGTTTAGATATAGAGTTATAGAACAGGGAAAGCTGAGAATAGAGAAGGGTGGCAATAAAATAATGTATACATTTATAGTCATGAACAGTAAAGAAACAGTTCAGCTGGCTATCTAGCTTTACGGGGGCTGGCTTACGGGCAACACTGCTAAAGTGTTATGGGGAATTGCAGATCCACCCACCAGGGCGAGCAATTATTCTAACTCTCCCACGAGAAAGCAGAGACAGAAGCAGAGGGAAGTTAAGGGACTCGTCTTGGGTCTGTGCTGGAGCAGAGCTGCCCAGTCTCTCTGTCTATCTAACAGTGCCTCTCTCCCCTCTATTCCTGTACTTTTTGAAATGCATCCTGTTTCCAGGAGGGTAATCAGTAACACGTGCTTGCTTTCAATTTATCTTTCCTATTTGAAACAAACAGGAAAAAACTAGCAAGGGAAACTCAGAAATCTATATGGAGGGTTAGAACTCTATTAAAAATACTAAAAATAAACCTCCAGTGAATTCCCAGAAAGAAGCCCAACACGCTGTGGTCACGAATCCTGGGGAATAAACCTCCATAATGCCGTTGATGAACATAGTATTTGAAGAACTGACTGCCCAAAGACTGGCATAGTCCTTGTCAGGGAAAAGCTGGTTACAGCTTCTGTCCCCCCTTCCTTCGGCAGGGACCTGTGTTTATCTCTACCTGGGAATTTACTCTGCAATCCCATCCATCCCAAACACCAAATCCAGTGCAAGCCCCGGGCAAGAAGTTGGTTCAGCATCAAATCAGTCTTGCCTCTGGTCTGCCACTGACTGTATTCTGGTTATAAAAAATAATTGATGATAATAGTGATGAAGACGATGACAACAGCAACGATGATAGCAGGTGCTACCACTCATTTCATACTTAACCCAAACAATAACCCTCCAATCTAGGCATTGGTGCCACTCTACAGATAACAAAACTGACGAGGCCATAAGGGGAAATAGCTTGCCCAGCTAGTAAGTGAAAGAGCCCTAATTCAGATCTAAGGCAGTCTAGCTCCCAGAGGAGAACAGGCTATCTCAGGAGACAGGACATTCCTGATCACTGGAGGTTTCAAAAGGGGCTGGGTGTCATTCAGCAGGTCTGAAACTCAGTGGGGACCCAAGCATTAAATGTGTTGTTGGACCTGGTGAACCAAGACCCGCTGCTCCACATCTTTTAGAAGCTGGCACACAGAGGGTAGTTAATAAATGAAAGCTATTTTTCTCTTGTCCTTGTTTTTGTTTGTCTTATCACAATTCTAACTTCAAGCTCCTCACCAGGACCATAGGTTCACAGTATTCATCTTTTGCACAATGGTTTCTTCTGCCCATATTAGACATGTTTTATAATACCCAAACCATAAGCTTAGCCTTTCTACACCTTTCTGCATAACTGCATCTCTGAACAGTGCTGACTGCCCATTTCTACTGGCGTTTTGGTACTCCTCTCCATATATTAACTAGCCCCTGGCTAGTGCCAAGCACTTAGTCTTGATTTTAATCTAATTCCCAGTCCTAGCCTCCCTGGCCTCTCCTTCTCTGTCATTTCTCCAGTCCTACACCCTCAGATTTTGTGGCAGTGAAGTAGGGTGAGACCACAGTGTTTTAGGTGGACATTTAGCTTGCTCTCATTAAATAAATTAAGATGCATTTTTTAACAAAGTGAAATTTTTAAAAGTAGTTGTAAAGAAAATTGATATGATCATTAACCTCGTTACAATAAATGTGCTTGATTCCGTAGGATGAGATGCATCCTTTTAATCCCAAAGTTCAAGATTTCTTAGAAATGCACAGCAATAATATCTACAGTCCATTCACCATCGAAGCTAAATATACGGAATTATTTAGAAAAATATACAGCACCTCTTAATTATTGAGCCGTGATGTGATTTTCTTCTAATCTTAAAGAGAAAATTAAGAAAAGTTAAATGTTTACATTATAAAGAACATATTCTAATTTCCTACAAAACTACAAACAGTAGTAACACATATGGGTATTTGCTAGTCTAAATCATCAAGTAGAGAAACAACAAGGAACAAATAAATATAGTATGTTTAAAATAATGTAATACAGCCTTGTGTGCAAAATAAACACATTAATAGTCATTTTAAAATGTACATAAGACAACATATCAGTACAGTGGTTTAGTAAGTCTGAATATTTTACCATAAGCCTCAATTAAAAATTTACTTAAGCAACAAGTTTATTATGTCTATTATTCAAAAGGACTTAATTAGCCCCACAAATGCTAATGAGAAAAACTCAGAAAAAAGGAATCTCGCTTCATTTAGTTATATATACAACAGACAGTTATTTTTCCTTTAATCACCAGATTGCTTATAAGTTAGTTATCTTCTATTACAGAAATTTACCTTTATGTTCTACAACAGCTCCATATACTTATTTAAATGTTCACTTTCATTTTTGCAGTGATCATCACTGAAATTAATAAGAAACTTAAAATATCCATGGGCCATAATCACAAATAAAAGTTAAATTTTGTTCTGGAATTTCTTTTCCTGTGGGGGTGGCCATTTCAACAAATGACTCCAACAGAGTACCTATACATGGTTCACTGCAACTAAGTAGTACGTAGGTTGAGTCACGTAAACTGTAAAATAAATTTAATGCTTTTCCATAAAACATAAAAATACACGTTTAGAGAAAATAAATACCATGACTTCACCTACTTTTTCGTACAGTCTTTGTTTGACTGGATACCATATTGACAGCTTCAGAAGGCAGACCAACATATACTCCACCATAGTTTCTAACGAAAAAGAAATCAGACCAATTTAAATGATACTTTCCATTTGCAGGAAGCAACAGAAGCACAGACAGGTGTATATATAACTATAATTATACAACTGTTAAAATAGCTCATGATTTTTCAAAAGTAGAATTTAGAATATTATTGCCCTTGGGAATATAATTGGTTTTCTAAGTTAAGAAGAAGAAATTAAAAAAATGAAAGAATACCATATCGACTTAGTAGAATTTTTAGTTATTTTACTTTTAATGAGAAAGGAGAAAAGAAGTTGGGATGTTAGTATAGTAAAAAATATCAGTAGAGTGATGTTACAGTTCATCAATATCTTTGAAGAATTCAGAGTGGCCAACATGGTATTAGGTGTTATGAACACACAAAGACATTGTACTCACTGATATGGAGGTATGAATACACAATGAGGGGGAGAGAGGTAAGGAGGAGTGAGTAGAATGCAGCTTACCAGAGGAGATGCAGGAGGACAGAAAAGGAGAGGGAACGAAGGGGAGCCACCCAGCTAGGGGAACAGCACACCCAACGGCCACAGGATGGACCTTAGCACAGGCCATAGGCACAGGACAAAAACCAAGCTTGTTGAAAGAAGCAAAGATTATGAATCCTGGGTAGTTCGTTTTCAGATCACACACTCCTACCTGTATCCTCTGTGCCAAAAGTTTTCCTGGTAGAATCTGCATTTTTGGTAATGTGCTACAGTGTGTTAAATCCATGAGGTATGGCCAAAATTATTCAAACTAAAGCCAGCTGCAACACCAAACATACCTCCTCTTGTCATCTTCTGTCATCGATTCTTCTGTTCTAAAAGGTCAAAAACACTTGCTCTGAGTCACTTGGCTACATAGTCAGAGACTTCATTTCTGGTTATGAGAAAAAGTGGACTGCTGAACTAAAGCCGATTTTGTTTATTTCAAGTGTTTCCATCAGATGTAAGTGTAAGACCCGAAACCATCCAACAAGTATTTCTGTTACACAGTAATCTGGCTCCACTGTATACACTAAAAACTTGATAACTGTCTATATACCAAGATGTGCAAGTCCAGCACATGCCAAAAAGTCCAACAGTGAAACAAAATAACAAACTGAGGGCAGCTGATCAGAAAGAAGCCCTTGTCCTGTGGTGCCGCCTGCTTCCTGGAGTGACAGACAGGCTTGGGTGAGCTGCCTGTCTGTGCCTCGCCTGTAAAATGAACAAGTCGGCCAGATGATCCCCAAGGTCTCTTCCGGTTCTAACACACTATGATTTTGGGTCTATCACACCAGTTCAGTGGCATAACTATAGGTATTTAAAGATTTCTTTGGTACGGAGAGTTCATGCCAATTTGATTTCCTTTTATCTAAAAACATAAGCCATTTTATACATGATCTACTGCAAAGAGAGGAGGAAATGTTTTAAAAAGGAAGCTTTTAGAGAGAATCACTACTTTAAAATGCACACTCTTTCCTTGCATAAGAAGCATCTGCATTCTACTAGAATTCCTTAGCATATTTCTAAGAGGATCAAAAGGCTTTCCTTGAAGCACAAGGAGAATACGTTACTAAATACGTTACTTTTCTGAAAAAAACAAAAAACAATGTTCAACAGTACCTGGCTGAACTCAACCTGTAATGCTGAGGAACTGCAATCAAGAAGAACACAGCCGGGGAGCCTCAAAACCTCTTTACAGAGTCCTCCAATTCAGAGACTAACTGCTGCTTCACCCACTTAAAAGTTCTAAGTATTTCAAATGTGACTGTACACAAGGCAGGGGCTGAAAAAAACCAGCTAGCATTGTTATAAGAGGCTGTGCTTGGCTTCAGTGAATTTTTTTCTGGAGATTCTTTCAAAGCATCTTCCCATTTCATGATGGGTGATTTACAAGAGCACCTTCCCACACTGCTCTGAGTGTTCAGCAATTGTTGACCAAAAATAGCATGAACCCGGTGCCCCACCTGATCTCGCCCAGAGCAACTTTTTTTGTTTACCCTGGAAGAAAAAAGTCCTCAAAGGGAAACATTTTGATGATGTGGAAGAGGTGAAACAAAACATGACAGAAGCACCAAAACCCATCAAAATTGACAAGTTTAAAAACTGTTTTGAGCAGTGGAAAGGCTTCTTGATTGGCATAATAAATACGTAAGAATAAATACACAATTTTTTATAAATAAATTCCAGTTTAGTTTTCTTTGTGTCTCTCTCACATGTGCATGAGGTTTTTCTTTATTGCAAAAGCTAGTAAATCCAAGTCAATAAACAAGGAAAGTATAGATTTGGCAATTATCTGGTGAACATGGGCCATGAACAGCTAACACTCCAAGAGAGTGCAAAATCCACCCTGACATCTAATTCATACAAACAGAGCAAAAATTCACCAGACAGTTATTAACTTCATTTACCTCTTGCTAAAGTCGGATCGTTTTTTAATTTATATGTGTCAAAGTCATACTGTATTAGAAATAGTGTTACGCTTATTGATGTGGCATAAGAAAGTATTGGTCACTACTTTTAATTAAAAAGGATTTTAGCCTTTAATATAGATAATGGGAAAATGGTGGTGACAAACTTGTTCAAGATTATTAGGACTGCTTGCTTTGGTCCTGAGGGACTTATATCACCATGAAATAATTTTTGAAGCTATATATAACTAGTAGGTTTGGACACATACAATGTCTCATATTTTCTGCCACAGCTATTCTTTTCACAGACAAATTCATATGTGTTTATTTTAATTATTTCCCCTTTTGCCTAATTGTGTTTAAGGATATATTCATGGTTTTAAAATATAATTTAATGTTCCCAAATGCAAGAAGAGAGTAATTTATTTCATTTTATTAAATATTCAACATCCTAAAACCCAATCTGGGTTCTCCATTATAAAATTAATCAACAACTTTACACATCTAGTTTCCAGTTGATCTATCACTGGAAGTTTTTTGACTTTCACATCTACCATTTGATTTTTATAGCTGCCATGTTTATTGGATAATAAATTAAGCTCCAGATATAATACAAAATCTTTTAAAATGCTACTTATAAAGACTTACAAGATGTCCGTTATTTTAAAACTTTCTAATGAGTTACAAAGTCTGCCTTTGTATATATACTCCCATGTATAGGACAGCTACTTTATCTATCCCTTTCACATGCTTTTCTCCAACACCGAGGCTGGAGACCAGGACTCTGTAGATAAAACTGGCATCATTAATGAGTCCCTCCTGTGTGGTAGTGCTGGGGGCCATGTAATCAATAAACATTCAAGACCAACAAGCAAGACCAAAATTCAAACCCTATCATCTGACACCAAAGCCACGCTCCACATTGTAATCCACCACTCTGCCTCCCAGGTAGAAAGATGTAAGAGTCAAAAACATTTCCAGAGACAGTGGAAGTGGGAGCCACCACACCACTCTTGCAAAAGCAGCTCTGAGCATCACCCTACCGCTCAACCTGTTTGTGTAGCTATACCAGGCACCTTGCTAATACTATTATATTATTTCACTTAATCCTCATACAATCTTGCAAGACAGGTATTAATCACATTTTAAAGACAAATATCTGAGGTCCTTATCTGAGGTCCTAGAAGGTTGAGTAGCCTGACTGAGATTATGAAGCCAAGTCATAGAGCCAGAATTCAAACCCGAGTTTGTGAGATTCCAATCCTGCTTCATAAGCTGTGGGCCCATGGTAATTTGTATTAAATAAACACATACCTCCCCACAACTAGAGCACTCCAATTTTTATTATCCCACTCAAGTAAAGAAGAAATCAAGATGGTAGAAGAGTTCTAGTCTGTTTCATCAGCTTTAGCAAAAACTTCTAGCAGGTGCTGAAGATCATCAATCAATGTAGAACTTGTCCAGTTGCTACATAACTCATTTTTATGCAGGTACAAACATTGTCCTGATCAGCAGTTACATTCAAATCTATTCACCCAACCAGATTCAGACTGAGAAAATGGGGTTTGGTCTAAACCAAATTTCCTTGTGGGAGGATAGATACAAGCCATTGTGTTTACCTGCCCTTCTGGTGTCCAAGAAGACAGCATCCCACCAGCAGGGTGACATGGCCCTGTCCCAACTGTACAGGGTACAGTACAAGGAAGAAGAAATGAGTCAGAAGCAGCAATAAAGATTCCTGGCAAGAGGCAGGCCCAGAGACGTGAAGGCGAAGGACTTGATAGGCTGATGGAATTGCCTCAAGATTATGAGTCTAAAAAATGTACCTTCTGGGCCAGTAATCCCAGCACCTCGGTAGGCCAAGGCAGGAGGATTGCTTGAGGCCAGGAGTTCAAGATGAACCTGGGCAACATAGCGAGACCCTCCTCTACTAACAAAAAAAATTAGGTTGCTGTAATTCTAGCACTTTGGGAGGCTGAGACAGGAGGATCACTTGAGCCCAGGAGTTCAAGGCTGCAGTGAGCTACAATTGCACCACTGTGCTCCAGTCTGGGCGACAGAGCCAGACTTTGTCTCAAAAAACAAACAAACAAACAACAGTAACAAAAATGCACCTTCTGGTGTGGGGGACAAATTTCCCTAAAGGTCATTTCTTAGGCATTATCCTCAGGCAGATCAAAATTGGGATGTTAAATTATTTATCTTACCGCTCAGAAACTTAGCAAGACACTTTAAGGCTTCAGGATTCTAATCCTTGCTCTCAGGTTTTGAATAATGCCCCAACTGTGTAAACATCTAGAATACCCCATTAGTAAACTATTTTAAGGCATCATTGCACTTTTTTACCCTCACAAAACCTCAAAATTTTACAATATTGTGTTATTATCCCACCTTATTAATTCATTTGTTAACATTTCCTTACACACAGAATTGCCAAAGAGAGATTTGGATGAGCACGGGATAACCAAGGTTGCCAGAGAGAGTTTGTGTATAATTCCAAACAAAGGCAAATACATTTTACATTTTGTTATATCCATGCACATCACTGCAGGCACATGCAGATTTCTGTTAGGTTTCAGAAGTAATAGAACTAGTATATGGTCCTTCTTCAGCCTTGAGGATCGAGAATGTTCAGTGGGGAATGTCCAAGCTCGGGCAAGAATACCCACAACTATTGTAAGCTCCTGCATGAGCCACTCTGGTCTTCACTGAAGATGTGGTTATTTTTCTTTTCTATCACTACAGCTCAAGTGGGAGGGCAATGACCACTGTGTGGTCTGTGACTATGATTGCCTGCAGAATGCAAAATGTGTCCCTCGACTCAGTGAAGGAAATGGGAGGGAGAGCAGAAGACAGAGTCACCCCTTCCCCAGTCTTGTGAGAACAGCAGCCACTGAGAGTTCAGCGGCCTCAGACAGAGGTGGCATGGCCCTCCTTCCTGCTGGTACTAATACAGACCAGTGAGAGCAAAAACTGAGATGACTTTACCCCCTAGAATCTTCCCGTGGAAAGAAGTGCCTGAAGACTAAACTATTCCCTGCTCAGAAAGAAAAACAAAGCAAAAATGAGGTCAATTCACAGTGGATGAGCTGCAACAGAGGCCAAAACTGCCCCCACTGCACTTGATAATACTCTTTGGGAGTTAATTAGTCCAAGTAGCTCTATAAACTCAGTTTACCCATAATCTCGTTCCCTCAGAAAAGGAGTGAGTGGACACATTATCTACCAGGACAAATCTCCTACTGTCATAATCCTCTCCTAAATAACAGCCTTCTACCTGGGAGTGGGGGACAGAATTCGGGAGTCAATGCTTAGACACCCACAAGCCAAGATACTGAAAAGTGGAAGCATGAGAGAAGGCACCTGGGGCAAGAGCACCCCTTAATCTACTATAAACGGGGAAGAAGGTTGAGAATAAGGCTTATACCAAGAGAAGCAAAATACAGAGTTACAGGAGACCACGTACCACAAACCAAATCACCTAAAAACAAAAAGTAAAAGGTGACTTCAGTTTCCCTCCCACCTCCTATGCCCTGGCCCCAAGAACTGAGGTTTATCAGGACTTCTCTCATTTCACCTATTATGGAGCCAGAGGCAGGAAGCTATGCGGGGGAAGGGAAACAAACACAGTCACCAGGGGATCAGGGTGATGGCCTGATGCCTAGAGGCATCCCCAGGCAAACTCCGCTCTCGCTGGGGCACCTGTGCAGATGTGAAGCCTTCATTCCTCACCTCCAGTCCATCCGCCAACCCCCACGCCGTGACGCTGAGCTAGGACTCCAAAGGACCTCGCTCTCTTTTGCCACCCGGCTTCTGGTTAGGCTCCACTAACAGGGGATGCTATGGGGAGCAACACACTGCTGGAGGGAAAGGGGCCGCCCTTTCCGCCTCGCTTGTTGTTCCCGTCAGCATCACCCCAGCATCCGGTCCCAGTATCTGGCCTTCTTTCAGGACGCCCAGATCAGACTCCCTTATACTCCTTTTCTGGCCACTACAGCTCAAGTGGGTGGACAGTGGCTGTGTGGCCTGCAGCTGTGATTACTATGGGTTACAAAATTCAGATCCAATAGCACAGCCTGGCAGTGTCCTCTCCACAGAGGTCTGGTCCCAGCTCCTTGGGGTCCCTTCTGGGGCCCCTTCTCTGTGACCTTGACATGCCAGTGGCAGCCAAGCAACACTGTCCACTCAGAGTCTGGGTCTTTGCTCTACAGAATCCCTCCTCTTGCTCCAAGCTCCTCAATTTTGATAATCCCAACCTCTTTCCTTTGTTACTCCAGCCTTAGGCATGACTGCTACTTCCTGCTATTACTATCTGTTTCCTTTCTTACATTCCTGATCCTCTAAGAACTGCTTAACCAATTCCTGAAAGTAAACTCTCTGTTACAATAGTTAATGTGGTTTCCTTTTCCCTAACTAGACGTTAACTAATACATTACTTACTAGCGGGAATGGGTTTTGTCTCCCATCTCTGGATTAAACGTGTCTTACCAAAATGTCTAAAATACTGTGATTTCCTGTTCATCAGGTCCAACCACTACAATGTCATCGATGTACTAAACCAGTATGATATGCTATGGGACTAATAAGATTGAGATCCTGCAGAGCTGAGACTGAGAGAAAGAGGGAGGAGTCTATGTGGAACAGAGGCAAGACTGTGATGGCATCCTGTTGGCCTTGCCAGGTAAACGGCAACTGCTTCTAGTATTCCTTGTCAACTGGTAAAGAAATAAAGCATCTGCCAGGGGCTAGGGGTTATGCTGATTTTTTTTTTTTTTTTTTTTTGAGTCCAGTTTACTCCGTTACCGCAGCCTCAACCTGCTGGGCTCAAACAATCTTCCGTCTCAGTCTCCCAAGTACCTGGAACTACAGGTGTGCACCACCATGCTGAACTAATTTTTTTCATTTATTGTAAAGACGAGGTGTCGCTATGTTGCCCAGGCTGATCCTGAAGTCCTGAGCTCAGATTATCCTCCCACCTCAGCCTAAAGTGCTGGAATTACAGGCATGAGCCACCATACCCAGCCTGATTTTTTTTCAATAAAGATATCACACCGTGAACAGCAGCTGAAATCTGAGTCACTACTTGATTAACTTTAAAATAATCCAAAGTCATTCTCTGAGATAAATCTGCCTTCTGCACAAGCCAAACAGGCAAGCTAAATCAGTATGTGAGAGGTGCTTCCATGCCTTCATTTTTTCCAAGTATTTGGTGAGGGCACTAATCTCTGCAATTCCCCCAGGGATGCAGTATTCCTTTTTGTTTAGTATTCTGGTAGGGAAGAGAAATTCCATGGGCTTCCAGTTGGCTCTTCTAGCATGACAGCCCTTACTTCATAAGTCAGGGGGCTAATGCGAGGTTTTTGTCGGTTGTCGAATATGTTTATTCTAACTGGAAATCCAAGAACTAAAGAAATAACCAGAGCATGGGTGCACACACTGCCAAGCCCACTACAATTTAAACTTCAGCCCAACTTTCACTTTCCACCTGACTACCATAAGCCTACACATAGACTAATGGACCACAGTGGCATTCAGAATATTATAGCAGTAACATCAATTCAGAGGCAGTGTCTGGAAACCTGAGAGGTCCGAGTACTTCCATTTTCTCTAGTCACTGTCACTCTAATAAGTGGACACAAGTCCCTTTGGGGAAGACTTACAGAAGTATCTACAGTACCTATGTGTGACAGTGTTGAAGGATCCTTTAAGACAACTTGGCCTGACCTTCAATCAAGGAACTCAGAGTCAGACTTGAGTCTGGAAATGGGGTTGAGAAGCTGTGCCTTTCCATTGTAGTGACTCAAGTCAAGTTTCTGGCCCACAGGCCTAGTGTTTTCCCCTGACAGAAATATATATAAATTGTATGTTATATGTATTTTATCACAGTTTTTTAAAAAACCTTCTATTTAACATAGTACTGGAAGTCCTAGCCAGAGCAATCTGGCAGGAGAAAGAAATAAAGGTATCCTATATAGGATAACTATTTAAAAGGTATCCAAATAGGAAAAGAGGAAGTCAAATTATCTGTTTTGCGGACAATATGATTCATATCTAGGAAACCCTAAAGATTCCACTGAAAGACCCTTAGACCTGGTAGACAACTTTAGTAAAGTCTCAGGATACAAAATCAATGCTCAAAAATCAGTAACATTTCTATACACTACAGCGTTCAAGCTGGGAATCAAATCAATAACACAATCCCATTTGCAGTAGCAAAAATAAATAAACACAACATTTGGGAATATATCTAACAAGGAGGTGAAAGATCTCTACAAGAATACTGCTGAAAGAAATCAAAGATGACACAAATGGAAAAATATTCCATGCTCATGGATTGGAAGAAACAATATTGTTATACTACTTAAAGCAATCTACAGATTCAGCACAATCTACCAGTATTATATTTAAAATACCAGTATTATATTTCACAGATCTAGAAAAAAACAATGCTCTAATTCAAATGTTAGCAAAAAAGAGCCTGGAAGGCCGAAGCAATCCTAAGCAAGAAGAATAAAGCTGAAGGCATCACATCATCAGACTTCAAACTTTACTACAAGCCTACAGTAGCCAAAACAGCATGGTACTCATACAAAAACAGACACATAGACCAACGGAACAGAATAGAGAATCCAGAAATAAAACTGCTGACCTACGACCAACTCATCTTTGACAAAGTTGGCAAAAACAAACACTGAGGAAAGAACACTCTATTTAACAAATGGTGCTGGGAAAACTGGCGAACAATATGCAGAAGAACAAAGGTGGATCTATACTTCTCCCCATATACAAAAAATAACTCAAGATGGATTAACGACTTAAATGTAAGACCTGAAATCATAAAAAATCCTAGAAGAAAACCTAGAAACACTCTTCTAAACATTTGCCTAAACAACAAATTTATGACCATGTGCTCAAAAGCAAATGCAGCAAAAACAAAAATTGACAAGTAGGGCCTAATGAAACTAAAGAGTCTCTGCACTAGAAGCAGAGGGGGAAAATCAACAAAATAAATAGACAACATACAGAATGAGAGAAAATATTTGCAAACTATGCATCCAACAAAGAGCTAAAATCTAGACTCTATAAAGGTTAAAAAGTACTCAAAGGACATGAACACACACTCATCAAAAGACATATAAGCAGCCAACAAATATATTAAAAAATGTTCAACATCACTAATCATCAGAGAAGTGCAAATCAAAACCACAATGAGATACCAATTCACACCAGTCAGAATGACTACCATTAATAAGTAAAAAAACAACAAATACTGGCGAGGTTGGAGAGAAAAGGGAATGCTTGTATACTGTTGGTGGGAATGTAAGCTAGTTCAGCCCGTGTGGACAGTGGTTGAAGATCTCTCAAAGATCTAAAAATGGAATATCCATTTAACCCAGCATTCCCATTACTGAGTATATACCCAAAGGAACATAAATTGTTCTACCAAAAAGACACCTGAATTTGTGTGTTAATCACAGCACTTTTCACAATAGCAAGGACAAGGAACCAACTTCAGAGTCCAAAAATGGTGGACTGGATAAAGAAAATGCAGTATATATACACCACGGAATACTATATAGCCATAAAAAAGAATAAAATCATGCCCTCTGCAGTAACATCGATGCAGCTAAAGGCCATCATTCTGAGCAAATTAATCCAAAAACAGAAAACGAAATACCATATGTTGTCACTTATTAGTGGGAGATAAACACTGGGTGCACACAAAATTAAAGATGAGAACAATAGACACCGGGGACTCTTAAGGTGGGGGAGGCAAGAGTGCCTATGAGTATCATGCTCACTATTTGGGTGATACAAGAAATAGAAGCCCAAACCTCACCATCATGCAATATATCTATAACAAACCTGCACATGTACTTTCTGAAGTTAAAATAAAAAATAGAAAAACAAACAAAAACAACAACTATATATATATATAAAAACATATATATATAGTTGTTGTTTTTGTTTGTTTTTCTATTTCTCCTTGTTTACTCCTTCTTGGTCTTACACCCTTGGAATCCATTCCACCCATATTCCCTAGGTCTCTAGGCTTCTGGTCATAACAGCTACAAAATCCTACAGTCATTTTGCAGTATAAATAAAAATTAAAAATAGAAAAACAAAGAAACACACACACACACATACACACACATGCATATGAAGAAACTAACACTTAGAATGCTTCCTCCCAAATCCGACTCTGTGCTTGTCCTTCTGGAGCACACTAAGGTCTGATTCTAGTTGCAGCTCTAGAGGCCACAAGAGGGAGGTAAACTAGTCTTGAAGAGGACAAGTACCACCATACAAGGCAACCATTCCAGGCGAGGGGACCCAACTACATCCCCATAAGGCTGACTTAACCCCTTCTCAAAGGCCCTGCCAGGAAAATAGAAAGTTACTGACTGGTAAAAAAATGGAAAAAGAAAGTCAGCTTCTTATCATTAGTTTCACCTCAATTATAATTTAAGCCAGTCTAGCGCTCTTGAGAGAGGAAATGGGAAATAGAAGAGGCTACAACAGCTGTCTCTAATCTAAACAGGGACTAAAAGGCCACAAAAGACTCCCTACAATGTGGAACTGAGGCAGGCAAACCCTAGAACTGGAGTTCAGCCTGAGAAGCCAAGTGGGTTCTTGGCTTCATTCAGGAAGGAATTCAAACTGATCCATAAGCAGAGCGCCCCATGTGCATCACTATGCTTATTTGGAAAATAAAGTGCATTGAAATAACAGAAAACAGGCTACTCCACAGGCCCAGCAGCCTGCGCTGGCTGATAGGAAGAACAGTGCCAAACACCACTGGACTTTCATTTTTATAGCTATCTCTTGATTACATACTAAGCAAGGTATAGATTATTCATGGATTTTCCAGGAAAGGGGCAGGGAGTTTCTGGAACTGAGGGTTCCTCCCCCTCTTAAACTATACAGGGTAACTTCCAGGAGCTGCCATGGCAAGTGTAAACTGCCATGGCATTGGTGGGTGTGTCTTCTAGCTTACTCGTATAATATAATTCTCGTATAATGAGCAAGAAGGACAGGTAGAGGTTGCTTTCAAGACTGTCTTGGTCCCGGCTGGCCTTGGCCGATCTTCTCATTGCCTCCCATCTTGTCAGTGAGGTCTGGGGCCTGTGACCTTCATTTTGGAAACTAGTCCTGCTGGTTACCTATCTCAGAACAAATATAGAGAAAGCCCTTCCATTCAACACAGTGCTAATGCCGAGTATCAGGACCATACCCAACAAGACAAAAAAGGTACAGCCCACTTTAATTTATATCTTCCCAGCTAAGTAAAGAGAGGAGAGGAATGGTGTTGGGAGGCTGGTGAGCTGGCTTCTGCATTCAGTGCTAGGAGCAACCACTTTTTCGAATATTTTTAAGGGTGGAGAAAGGCTGACATGTAGTTATCATTTCATTTTACCTATTGGCTAAAGTTACAAATTCAAGTTATCTATCATTAGTCCCGAATGTCCCAGTGACAATGAAGGGAGAGACACGTTACAGCAAGAAGGGGAAAGACCCAAGGGAAGGGCCAGAACCAAGAGCTGGGGTTTGAGTATAAACTTCATCCACTGTACAGGTATACCCAGAACCAATCTTAGAAGGAAGACTTATGTCTGCAGCCCAGAGACTGACAGAGGAAAGTAAGGACTTACATTAATTTTAATGAGTAGCTATTCCATTTTCTAGTGACATGTGAGCCACTACTAGAATACATCTGTGTGATCAACTTGTTTATTCCAGAGTAAGCATGACAAAAGTCAGCAAATTGCTTTCTCTGGTATCAAGACAATGTTTTCTTTCTTTCTTTTTTTGGGTCAGAGTCTCACTGTGTTGCCCAGGCTGAAGTGCCATGACGTGATCACGGCTCACAGCAGCCTCCAACTTCAGGGATCAAGTGATCCTCCTATATCAGCCTCCCAAGTAGCTGGGACTACAGGCAGGCACCACCACATCGGCTAATTTTTTTTTTTTTGTATAGAAAAGGTCTCTGTATGTTGCCCAGGCTGGTCTCAAACTCCCAGGTTCAAGTGATCCTCCCACCTCTGCCTCCCAAAGTGTTGGGATTATAGGGGTGAGCCACCACATACAGCTGACAGTGTTTTATTTCTGATCACATACATCATTTGAAAAATTTGTGGAAAGTGATATAATATTTGGAAAAAATAAGAGTGAAAGTTTTTAAATCATAACCTCACTTACCATCCCATGAAGAAAATCTTTTAAGCCTAAGAACATTTCCTAAGAACCATAGAACATGTATTAACGAATTTGGACCAGGTTTAAAAAAATACATTGGACATTTAACTAAAACTAGGTCTCGTTTTGTTAGCAAAGAATTAGTTTCTCTTATAAAAGAACAGGTGTTCAGGGAGAAAGAATGTGTCAAGGTTAAAGTCACCCACTGAGTATCATAATAATCTCTCAGACTAAGGTCACACGCTTACAGGGCTCTGACTCAGACTTTCAGTCACAGCATCGATAAAATTATTTACAGAAACAAGTGTTATTGAGGTGGGTCACCATAACTCATATTCCCCCCCACCCCGTTCAAGCATCTTTGGGAAATGTTGAAAAGGTAAATCTTCAGTTGACAGTTTAAACATTAATTCACTCTTATAGAGTAAGATGCAGTTTAGTGATGGCTACCTTACAAAAGCTGGCCTCACTAGGCATACCAGAAAAAGAAAAATGAAGAACATAAGGAAAAATGCAACTGACCAAGGGCAACCACGAAGGCTACAGATGGAGAGCCCCGGGGTTTCTATCTGTCAGAGTTTCCATTAATTCCACTTCCAGCCTATACCCTGTGAACTTGCTAAACCAGCATGGTGCTCCTCTTACCCTTCTCAGATTGAATATCTGCATTGATCCAGATTATCTAGGTAATTATGCACCTTCTGTTTCACACTAGCTTTGTAGACTTTTCCTGAATGAACCAAAGAGACTGGCTGTGCCTCTAACAGTAAACAAGCTCTGCCTTCTTGGAAGTCAGGGTTCCAGAGAGTGGGCTGCCTTCCACACCTGCTGTGTGTCGGCGGTAGCTGGTTGGGGTAGCCTGGCTCTTGCCTGCTTGGCCTTTTTTATTGATGTATTTTGTGCATGCCTATTTAAAACCAAACATCTGTATGGAACACCTAAGCCCTGTAATCATTTTACACTACTATGATTTTCATCTTATCAATAACTATCACTTGCATTTGGCAAAACCTTATTCAGTTTAATATATAAAATACAAACCACTACTGCTTTTTTCCTCAGTAATACATGGTAGTCAAAATATTTTCATCACCATATTTGCTTACTTTCTGAGTTGTATAAAATCGCAATTCCAAGTGAACCAAAGGTTTCAGCAGTAAAATAATGGATTCGTGTCATGTTCAGGGACAAATTCAGATGACACACAGTAGACAGCAGCCAGCCCTTCTAATTACATCTCAGCCTAGAGCTACAGCAGGCCTGAAAATTCAGAAAGTTCTCACTTCCCTTAGCCTTCCAGAGCTAATAGTCAAGTGGCAAGAAATGATTTAGTTTTTTAGTTGTTCATAAAGAAAAATGTGCTAAATATAGGGCTATTTTTATTAGAGCTGATCTAAGAAGCAAATAAACAGCCTGCAGTCTTTTCCTTTTTCCATATTTGCAGTGTCACTCACTCAAGAGGCTAAACTTACTTTGGTTCGCAAACAGGACAGATTGAATGCGGAAACTGTGGAGACCATGCAAGTATCTCTGTTTTTAGTTGCCATTCGTGACAATCTTTCGGAAAAGGATTATTAACTGTCTATGTTTACTTCCACCTACACTACAATTATCCAATGAAAATATAATCACTTAATTGTCTTTATAACATGTTTTTAGGATGACTTCTTCTCCTTAGGATGGCTCCAACCAATTATAGAAAATACTTAATTACATCTGATTTCTGATTTGTTCTACCATTGACTGTTTCTTCTCAATTTAAAAACTTTCTTTTTCTTTCTTTTTTTGAGTTGAAGTCTCACTCTGTCGCCCAGGCTGGATGGAGTGCAGTGGTACACTCACAACCACCCCAGCGTCGACCTGCTGGGCTTCGGCAATCCTTCTGCCTCAGCCTTCCAAGTAGCCGGAACTACAGGTGCACACTTCCATACCCAGCTAATTTTTTGATTGTTTTTATTGTAGAGACTAGGTCTCACCCAAGGCCCGGGCTGGTCTCAAACCTGTGGGCTCAGGCAATCCACTTGCATCGGTCTCCCAAAGTGCTGGGATTACGAGTTGAGCCACTGAGCCCAATTTAAAAACTTTCAATCACTCTCCTTGGATTAGCCCCTTGGCCAATATCAGTCAAATAATCTCTAATACTGTGTTAGAGATTATGTCAGCATTGATTGTAGAAGTATCTTTTGCTGTAAGTAAGGCAGGAATGTTCTCTCCATCTTCCTGCCTTTACAAATCTTGATTTTCCTTGATGGCACTGCTTTTCTCAAAACCTCAAGAACATGCAGATTGTTTCCACATATCCAGTGTCTCCAAACAGGCGATGGAGCCAGCATGCTACTAAACTCCCCACAGAGCTCCTTCAGGTGGGGCAATTTCATCTTCACTCAAAAACTCCTCTCTGGAGTCTCCACCCTGCTATCACTGCCCTGAATACACTCAAGATTTTGGCCTTGACCCAAAGCTTCTCTTTCCAGTCACCATTATCCTGCTCAATTTAAAAAACCATAAAAACCATAAAATCCAACCTCCCTCCTCACACTTTCTCTATCTCAACAATTTCTACCGCCACTCTGATGACATACTCCCATGGCTGCTCCCGGAACTACTTTACCACAGACAGAAAATTCCACTTCCGAGGAAGAAAACAAATCTCCCTTCCAATCTTCCCACCAAAAGAGAAAGGAAGACAGTGGATAGGCAGATAGATTAGGGTGGTCCTGGGTAAAAAACTTCCACAGCAAGCCCCATGGACTGGAGTGAGCACACCCACTTCCACGTCCCTGGACTTTTCGTGCACTTTTCCCTGATTGGCCCTTCCCAACCTACTCCTGATTGCTTTATTTCCTATCTCACACTATGGTGCCTTTCCCTGATTGGGGCTAGTGCTAACCAATCAGCACACTCTTAAGACTACATAAATTCCTGGCCTAGACCAGAAAAACCCTTTCGGGTCCCCTCCGGCTGCTAGGAGCTCTGCTGTCTTCTAAATAAATTCCTGCTTACTTACCCTCTGGTAGTCCGTGACCCTCATTCTTCCCGGATGGGAGATAAGAACCTGGAACTGCCTTCCAGACTGGAAGAAATGCTGACTAGGACAGCTGCACACGCCAGAGGCTTGCTTGCCAGTCCGCAGGGCCTGGCAGGCAGCGGGAAGCCAGTGGAGCTGCAACACTTCTCAGAGGCCTGGCTTGCCAGCCCACTGAACCAGCGCGGCAGAGCTGTAAACACTTCTGGGGCTCTGCAGCTGTTGGCATCCCTGAGTTCTCGGGCACCACTGCACTCCCCTCTCTGGACACACTGCGTCCCCGGCCACCACGTGAATCCGGGGCTGGCAGTGCCGCCCTGAGAACTGCACCACCCCTTGGGGGCCCCGCTCGCCAGTTCCAGGCCAGCAAAACTGCACCGTCACCAGCCCCCAGACCACTGCCTCCATCCTCTCCGCTCTTCCCGTCCATCCACCCTCCGGCTTCCCCTCTCTCCCTGGCACAAGTCTTGCAGCCAAGCATTTCGGCAGTACTTGCTAGTCACCATCGCTACCTCCCCGTCCCGGGATGTATCCAGCCATCGACTTTCTCTCTTCCTGCTCCTGTAAGGAAAACCCAGCCGTGGCTATCAATGGAAATACATGGTTTCTAACTACAGCAAGGCCCTCTATGCACTGGGTCTCCTGCCACCGGATTTCAACAACTTAAAACAGAGGCTCTGCCAAATCTTTTCAACAACTTAAGCCACCTAATAATTACAGCTATCATTTACCAGGGGCAACAAGCATGATGCCAAGTGTTATCCTAGGATACTGAATGTACTGTATCTAGAAGCTTTCTTCTCTTTGAGCAGTTACTTCACCTCTCTGGGCTCCCCATCGTTTGTCAAATGAAACAATATTTCACCCATCAGAGTGTCATGGATATGGAATGAAATAATGTACAAAAAATGCTGGAAATCAGTAAATGATGCACTGTCCTCAGTAAATATAAGCTACCAAGGTAAGAATGAAGACGATAATGATAAAGATGAGCACACTGCACAGTTATCGCAACTTTGCAGATAATTATACTAAGGACACAATACCACATGACTCAGAGATAGTGAAGGAAATTTTAAACGCTCTCCCTGCTCTCAACATGCAAGCTTTATCAATGCCACCTCAACCCCCCCCTTCACCCTCAGAAGACAGCTAAGCCTCCTACTGCACAGATGAGAAAAGGGCCCATCAGATCCCCTCGGGTTTGTAATTATGAGGAGTGGAGAGGGCTCAACTCACACATGTGCACTAGACATGGGAAATGTATGAAGGATTCCAAGGAAATGTAACATAAGAGATTCATAATTACATTTAAAAAAATAGATTGCCAATCTGTTTTGCTATTTTCTTTTTTTTTTTTTGAGTTGGAGTCTCACTCTGTCATCCAGACTGGAGTGCAGTGGCCACTCCGGGCCACCACAGCCTCGACCTGCTG
>NW_007259504.1:148589-166274 GCF_000164805.1 Carlito syrichta
TTTTTTGATTTATTGTAGAGATGAGGTCTTGCTGCCCAGGCGGGTCTCGAACCCGCGGGCTCAGGCAATCCACTCACCTCAGCCTCCCAAAGGCGCGGGATTACAGGCTAAGCCACCAAGCCCGGCTGCTATTTTCTTCCAAGATATTTTCTCTAAACTTGCTACCTACCATAGCAATAAAATCGCTTTGCCAAAAATGAATCTTAATACAATTCACTTCACAGTTTTTGAGTGAAAAGAATATTTGAATTATCTTGTTTAAATCAAGTGGCTATGATCTTTGATTTTCAACATCAAACATTAAATTTGAGTCAATTTATTTAATACTGTTTCTTATTTGAAACATATTCCTAACATTCTTATAAATATTGTTTAAACTTTAAACGAAGAGATTTAAAAACACACACACACACAAAAACTGACCTACGGGAAGAACGTGCCTTGTTTCTGCTTGCCCAGTTACAACTGACCCCCTTTTTTGGTAACAGCATCTCTATTTTCCTTTAGGGAACCACCGCTGGCCCACTCTTTGGCCATATGGTTAGGGCTGATGACACAGATTGGCTCCAGGGGTAAGCACATGACCCAGCCCTGGCCAATGAGAATCCCACAGTCTCCTGCCCACTGACTAGTTCAGGGAGAAACACATGACCCCAAGCAGCCAGTAAGAGCTCAGCTCTAGGAGTTTTGATCAAGCTACTAAGAAAGAGAAGCTATTTTTACTACAGGAATTACTATACTGATAAGATATAAACTGGTCCTGTCTGTCACCTAAGCTGCCTAAGAATGAAGCTGCCTAAGAAATGAAGCCAAAAAATGGGAAAACAGAGATGAAATGCTTCTTCCTGTCATTCGATCACCTGGATCCAGCTGTGACTAAACCCAAACCTCTGGAGCTATTTCCATTACACATGCCAATAAATTCCTTTTTGTTTATTTGTTTAGACCAATTTAAACTGGGCTTCTGCCATTTCCTACCAAAAATATCCCAACACAACCTATTTGTGCCAAAAAGCTAAGAATTCACTGAAATAAAATAAAAACATGGTTGATTTTTGCAAGTCCGTGAATGCAGCCACATGTCATCACATTAGATTCACTTCTGTTTTTTGTTGTTGTTGTTCAGTATGTTACTGCACTGTGATTTAATTTTAAAGAGACAGAAAGAGAGAAAAAGAAAGGCTCACTTTCTGACATGCATGTGGGTCTGTCTTACGGTGATTACATTTCTGTTATCTTCACTCATGCTTTCAAGGTTCTAAGGTTAACCTTCTATGTTTTTAATCCCTTTGGCCTGTTCGAGGATCTACTTGCATCATTATTCTCTTCCTCGCCACTGAAAACCCCCTCCCCAAACTCCCCGAGCTGTTGTTATTCTGCTGGTTCCTGCCTACAGGTACACCCACGTCTCCCACACAGCATAACAAAATACGTGGAAAAGAAAAAACAAACTTCAACATACAAAATCTCCATACATACAAACAGGCAAATGTAATAACCAAAATGCTTGAAGAAAACAGTGTGAAATGTTTGTGGGGACTGTCTCTGGTGGTAGGATAACAGCTGATTATTTTCTCTTTAAAAAAAATGCTTTTCCTACTTTCCAAGTTTTCTTTTTTACTTGTGTATTTCAGTTATTCTTTTTATAACGGAAATACATGTCTTGAAAATCTGCCTCCTCTTAAAGATTCTAACATCTCTCCACGCTTACTGCTCAACACTGCTAAATGAAGAGTCCATATTGCTTTCTACACATCCTCACTCCTCACTCCCACTTTCACCCAGTCATTACTCCACTCAACAAAAAGCGCAGTCCCCAAGGTGACCAATGGGGCTTCTCTTCCTCCTTCATCCTACTTAACCTCTTTGGATTGTGAGTCACCTTTTCCCGTGGCTCAGGTTTGAAACTGCAGCATTATCCTCAGATTTTCTTTCCCTTCCTTCCTCATTCAATCATTCAACAAATCTTATCAATTATGTTTTCTAATGTTCCTTGCATGCATCATCACTCCTCAGCTCCCATGGCAGCTGACTGCTATCTGACCCTCTGGTGCCCCCCCTCCACTTTTCCTCTGTCTGCACCCTCCCCCATCCCATTATCACCTTACACTCTCTAGTTGCTCTTGAACGCACAAATCAAGTACAGTTACTGGCCTGGCACCCAAGGCCCTTCACAAGCAGACCCGCTCAGCAGCCTCATCTTCATTTCTACCCTGCTGTACTAGAGGCTCTGGGAAGCCAACTGGCTGGCTGTACCCAGAAAACCCACAACCCTCTTGCAACACCAGGCCTTTTTTCACTCTTTTCCTCTGCCCTGTGTTGCCATTCTCCCCTTCTCTGCATGAACTGTTGCTAATCCTTCAAGACACAGATCAGCATTAAATTCTGAATATTTTAATAATTAGCACTTATCACACTGCATTTTGGCCCTATTAGACAATGATTTACCTTAGGACAAAAATAATTTTATTTGTTATTATATACTGACTTCTTGCCTACAGAAAATGGGCAAATAAAGTGGAAAAGGAAGAGACAGTAAAAATTACAGCCTTTCCCTAGGGCACTAATATTTTAATATATATTGAGGGAGTAATTATAGTATTTCTGTCTTCCAAAAATAAGTATAATTCCTCCAAGAGACTTTTATGTGGTATGTATAATATGGTGGTTACCCTATTTTCATTCAAGCCCAGGCACAGTGACTTATGACTGTAATTCCAGCATTTGAGAGGCCAAGGCAGAAAAACTGCTTGAGCCCAGGAGTTCAAGACCAGCCTGAGCAACATAGCGAGACTTCACCTCAATAAAAAAATTTTAAAATTAGCCAGGCGTGGTGGAACACACCTGTAGTCCCAGCTGAGTGGCTAAGGCAGGAATATCACTTAAGCCCAGGAGTTCAAGGTTGCAGTGAGTTCTGATTGTGCCGCTGCATTCCAATCTGGGTGACAGAGTGACTAAATCAATCAATCAATCAATCAAATTCTCTACTCTCAATATCCATTATGCTATTTTCGCCATTTTGTTTGGTTTCATTAGGATCAATTTAGATAAGAAACAAAATGTTAAATCTTCATAATAAAAATTTCAAGTCATCTTAATTTCTTAGCTCCTCATTTATGCATGGTATCACTTAATGTTATAGTCAAGATTTATGAATCTATAGCTTCCACTTCTAAAAAGAAGAATATGTTTGAATATATCTTTTGTGAAAGATATATTTTTTATCTTGAAAAGTAATACTATAATATTCCTTAATTTTTTCCAATTAAACTTACTGCATTTATTTTTTAACGGGCCATTTATTTACTTAATAAAATTAAATTTTTTTAGTTATAGAACATACAATGAAGGGTAGTCACAGAAAGCTTTAATTTGAAGAATTCAAGATTTTAAAAGTAATTAAGTAGCATCTCACATCCTGAAACAGTCATTCTGTTGACAAAAATCATCACATTTTATTAAAAATTTCCATGCCTCTAAAAGAAAAAGGAAGTCATGAAATCACTCTCTCCTTGAAGAGGATGACAGAATTCATTCAACAACTATTTATTAAACACTAAGCTCAAAGCATGATATTAATAACTCTAGAGCACATTAAAATGGGTAAGACATTTCACCACTCTCCATTCCCAAGGGGGAAAGACAATAACGTGAATAACTACTATATAAACCCAATATGATGCACCATAAAAGAGGCCCAAAGTGCTGTAAAAGCTCACGAAGACACTACAACCAGTTGAGAGATCCAGGAAATACTTCTCATAAAGAATAAGACATAAGTCCTAAAGAAAAGATGGCATTTTTACAAACAGAACTGAGGAAAAGCTCATTCCAGACAATGGAACAGCAAAAAGCAAGGAAAGGAAACAGAATGCAAGGTCAAGGTCGTTGTGAGCCTCTGGGACAGGTCCCCTTGCACATCCCTCTCCATCCTAGGCTCTGCTCACTCCCAGCTGCAGCGTCTCCCCACAATATTCAGTCCAGCCAGTCAGCTGAGGTGGAAAACATAAATTGCCTACCTATTCCCAATGGATCGTGGTGTGCAAAGGAGAACAACTGAAATATTCTGAGCTAAAATCCTACAAGTACAGGACAGTGCTTGAGGAAACTTAATCTGGCAATAACACATAGAAATGGAATGGAGAATCTGGAGGAGAGATCAAAATACTGCAATGATTAGAATAAGGTCAGGACACACAATTCATTGTTGCTAAATGTTTTGATGATAAACACTCCAGCCAGGAATTTGAAGCAATCTATTACTAATCCCTTTGTATCTAAAGTTCCTTATAAAATGCATGTTTAAATCCCAGAAAACTTTATATCCCCAGTCTGATCTTCTCTAAATCCTTCATTATAAGAAAGTCTGATTCTATTTCTGATGACTGACTACTGATATTTGCCAAGATCCATTACTCCCCCTTTTACCCCATATCTGTTTAAGTTGGTGAGAAAGCCGGGGCACTTCTCCCCTGTGCCAACAGGAAGACCAAACCTCTGCCCATGCATAGCAGACCTCAACTCCACCCACTCCCCAACCACAATAAAAACCAAAGTCACTCACTCCTTCCTTCACTCAAGTTGAAGAGACAAGTTGGGTGCTTGCTCTGCTCTCCCCAGAAAGCCTCATTATGTGAGTAACAAATCTTTTCATACCCTCCTGATGTGGTGTGGTGCCATCAGTCTTGACATCCAACCAATTTTGGACAGGAGAGTTGATCCCACCCCCCTCCATGGGGTAACCACAAACACTCTTAGATAGTGAACTACTGCAATGTCCTTGCTATTGGTAGACCAGAGGTAAGAAAATACAGAGAAGGGCTCATGATGAAATATTGAAAGGTTCTTGAGCCCTAGAAATAAGGGGAGATGCCCCCTTTATTAAATGCCCATGGTCTAAAGATTAGCTCAATGATGACTACATTTAATGGTCGTATATATTCACTCAAATATCTAGTTATCAACTTTAAAACAATTTAATGTGCATTTGCTGGGCCCCAGCCTTTCCTCCCTTGCTAACTCTAAGATATTGCACAGTCATAAGAGCCATGTGCTTAATTCTTCCATAATTACTTACTTTGAACTAGAAGAAATAGCTACAGAAGTTGGGATGGAAACCCAAACATTTCCCTTCCTTATGATTCTGAATTAAAGTGCCCGGGCAGCTAAAAGGTTGAAATGCAAAGTCACAAATAACATTCTTCAAATAGTACTTCAGTTACTAACCAAATGACAATCATGATACGTACATAGTACAGAAACTATTTTAAAGTCTTTTCACCATACCTACAGATATCTAAAGGCTATAAGCATCAGACACAGTATCTTTGGAAAAATAACTTACAAAATCATAATAGTAAATACTTACACATCTTTGGCTGCTCCTGCAGGACCTAGGGGAAAAAAGAAAGATAGGTTTGTATTGGTGTGAGTATTGCTAAAGAAATGTTAAGCCCAAATATGGTCATTACAAAATGTTAACTAAAATGCGGTCACGGTCTAGAAGAAACAAGAATATGCTTTTAATTTTTTCAAAAACTAAGGAGGGCCAGAAAGTCATAAAATTCAAACCCGAAGTTTCACATTTAGCTTAAGTTTCAAATCTTAGGTTTAGAACTTATTCTGCCCAGTTTAAACAATTCCTATAAAATACAGGTATTGGTTCTGGGAGGAATTTTACAGATTATCTAATCCAACCTCCCATGTTTCGGAAAAGGAAACTGGCAGACTTTGACAAGCATTTTCTTTTCTAAGCCACACCCCTTCCTAGTGTCTACATGGTATGGCTGTAAGTCACACTGTGCACTAATCATAACGTGAAAGCCAAGTCTCAGGATGAAACACGGGTGATGCACTAAATGAATCAGGAGGCCCCAGGACACCAGCCTTCCTCCAACAGCAGTCACATGTGTCCTGACTTCGCTCCCCTTTGCTCCCGAATCTCTCGTTCCCGCTTCCCATCCATGTGACAACAGCCTCCCCTCTGGACCCCTCTCCAACACCTCTCACAGATTCTCTGCCCACAGTCTCACCTCCACACCTTCTCCTTCCAGTATCTTGTAGAGGACACAGAACTTGGTCCCAACTTTTACTAGGATGTGGCATTAAGTGTCCTTAGCCCCTTAAAAACCTCACTTACTGCTTGTGTCAAAGAGTACCTTTCTCAAAGGTTATTGTGAAGATTTTAAAAGATGATGTTCATAAATGCTTAACACAAAGGCTGTCACATAAATATAGCCCACTAATTGTTATTATTAACAATTACATTTAACTTAATATTTCAATTTCAATATACAAAAAAAAGGAAATTAAAAACACTTCTGCTTAACTCACACAGATGTGAAAATAACACAGCACTTACTTATGCTACTAAGTAAGTAAGTTTTCAGAAAGTTATTGCCAAAACTGCAAGAACTATATCCCAGTGATTTTTAATTTAGGATCCATAATACTATAAATTAAAAGCAATTATAAAGGACTATAAAGATAATGAGACTATATCTCAAATTCTTTTAAAGCTCTGACTAAACCTAAGTTTTGTAATAAACTTAGTTCCTTTCTTCGGAGAAGAGTAACATTTCTGTGCCACAGTTATCATTAAAATTATGTGTGTGAGTGCATGCATGCGAGCACGTGTGTGTGTGTGTGTGTGTGTGTGTGTGTGTGTATAAATTGCTTTGGAATCAAAGATCCTTAAACCAAAAAGTCCTAAATTTTTTTTTAAAATGCAACATAAGAAAAGCTGATCACAGTGGAATGTTTCAATAGAAAAAATAAACAAAAAATTAGTGCCACCATAAATCGGTAGAAATGAACATTTTATTTTAGAGTCAAACAAGCATGAGAATCTAGAAGAAAGTCTAGAAAAAAAATAATACCTTTTTTAATTTTTATTTTACTTTTTTTCATGGAAAGGCTAGGGAATGTTTTTGGATTTTGTTGTGATCAGGAAAAGGGTACAGTCAGAGGTGTCAGAAACTTAGATTCTGCAAGTCTTACACAGGGAATAAAACAGTTTCTAATATGGACCATGAGTCCTCATTTAAAGATATGTGGCGTCAGGTACAATACACAAGCAGATCAGCGTGGAAAGAAGCCATACGACCACACTTCAGGATGATAGCAGGGCGGTAGGGTGAGAAGAGTATGGAAGCGGAAGACCGAGGACCCAAGTGAGGTCCCTGTTCTAATATCTGTTCAAGTCACTGAATCACTGTTTCAGTGTCTAATAAATGAGGACATACTGGGCCAACAAATGCAGCTCAAAGGCAAAGTACAACAGCAAATGTGAAACGAGTTTATCAACGGCAACACGTTGTACATTCAGTTCTTATTTTAATCAGCATCAAAGACTCTCCACCCACCTCACCTTGACTGCACCAAGCTACGGGCACCCACAGGGCCTCTTCCTTGCTGGGCTCACCACTAAACATCCCAGCGGGCCCAAGGGTGATGCATGGTGTTGCCTTCCAAAAGGAAATCAACAGATCATTCCTTCTGTTCTACAATGGCCCTCACTTGAAAGGGCACTGTCTATGTAATAAATGCAATGGTGAGAGTGGGGCAGAGAAGTCAGAAACGCTACATGAAGTCAACACATATGACTGTAAAGTATGCTCTATCTTTTCAGAAGGAAGAAAATGTGCATCTCAGAAGCAAGATAACATGGTGGTTACTGATAAGCTTATAGCCATAGTAGGAAGAACATGACTCCCTAACACACAATTTCCCAAAGGGAAAAAAAAATTGTAATTGTTAGAAACCCTTGACAAAACTATCAGAGTTCCTAGACACTTTGAATGCAAAGCATAAGTTTATTTATCCTGCAAAAGTATAAAATCATAAAATGATCATACATAAAAGCAAAACTATTATTCCTGCTGCAACCTTTTATTCACACTTCACTTATATATTTATAATTAACCAAATGGAGATCTGTAATCTAAATAATTTATGCAAAAAGTGCTTTCATCAGAACTATTCAGATAGTGGCAAAATTCCATGTGCTTTAAATTGTGTTTGTGGTTCATATGATTAATCATTTATTAAACAAATATTTATAGTGGCACGTCTACTTTTTCTAGGCCCAAGGGATAGATCATTTATCCTGTTAATGCCACTTCATTTCCTGCCAACCTAGCTTTTTACTGTTTAAACATAGCCTTGGTGGGTTAATACAACAAGCCTTGGGAGAAATGGAAATGGAGGAAAGGTAATAATGTTTCTTGCAGGAAAATAACACCATTAGAATTTGGGAGGGGGTCAAAAGATTTTAATGACTATTTTCTAAAACTCTATCATCATAATTTTAAATATTTTCCTAGAAAATTGACAGGGAAAAGGTTTGCTCTCAGAAAAGTATCATATGCAGTTCTAGTACCAAAAGTAACTGTAAATGGTTAGAATGTAAGGAAGAGCATTTCCTTCTGAAAGTAATTGTTTCTTTAGCACTTAAACACTGATAGTTCAGAGCACAGTGAACTTCATCTTACCATGTCTGTGTTTACCTTTTACTTCACACACTTCATAAGATTTGGGTATTTTATTCACAAGTCTCAACATCAAAAGACTCAGTTACTTAAAAATGTATAACAAATCCAATTTTTATTCAATAATTTTTTTATTAATCAAAAAAATTAACGTGATATTGTGATATCACAGAAACATATTTTGCCTCCAGGCCCCACCTCCCAACAGTATTGCACTGGGAATTACCTTTCCAACAAATGAACCACAGCACCTACAAAAACCTCCAAATGCCCAGGTTCAGTGAGCTTTCAAGTTGGAACACATCCACGTGCCTGGACAGTGTTACACCCCAACTCTACTGGAGACAGAGGCTCCTGCACTTGGGGGCCACTCAGGACCCCACCCAAGGTACCTCTTCCACTGGCTGTTTATTTGTGTCCTTTATGATCAAATGGTAATCATGAGTAGTGTCCTGAGTTCTATAAGCCCTTCTAGCAAATTACTGAGCCTGAAGAGGGGTTTCCCGAATCTCTAGCCAAATCAACAGAAGCATGGGTAACCTGAGGCCCAATATTTACAACTGGTGTCTGAAGTGAGAGCAATCTCAAGGGACTGAACTCTTAAACCTGTGGAGTCTAACTAACTCTGGATAGTGTCAAATTGAATTGAATTGTAGGACACCTGGTTGGTGTTGGAGAACTGATTGGTATCAGAAAGGCAAAAAAAGCTCTCAGACATGTTTTATGTTTTATATAAAAATGTGGTGTCCTAATAGTAACTGAGGCTCTGAGCAGTCTTAAAGTGCTTTGTGAATCATAAGCAGATTGAATTGTGCTGTATTTATTTCAGCAAATAATTATTTACACTCCAGGCAGAGAGTTTAATAATATTTTCTCACATGCTAATGTTATACCATTCCTGAACAACTGCAGAAAAACGTTCTGTATGTAATTCCTATGGCCAGGACAACAAATTGCCACCAGCTGGGTGACTTAAAACAATAGAAATACATGCTCCCTCAGTTCTAGAGGCCACAAGGACAAAGTCAAGGTCTCAGTACATCCCTGCTCCCTCCAGAGGCCCCAGGGAAGAATCCATCCATCTTACGCCTCTCCTGGCTCCTAGGCAAGGAGCATTCCTTGGCATCCTTGGCTTGTGTCCCATCACTCCACCCCCCTCTTCACATCACCTTCTCCTCTTTCGTCTCGTATAGGACACTCTTCATTGGATTTAGGACTACCCATACCATCTAGCACAATCGCCTTATCTCAAAATCCTTAACTCAATTACAATGGCAAAGACTGTATCCAAATAAGGTTACATTCACTCATTCCAGATTCAAACATGGACATATCTTTATGGAGGTTAACCATTCAACCCGCTATACCTCCTTATCTTTGACCTTTCATACCTCAAAAAAGGAAATTCTTTTGAAAATAAATATAAGGCAAAATTAATATTGGGGGAAACTAAATTTAATATACATCTCTTACATTCCACAAACACAATTTTATTCCTAATGAATGATAAAGCATGCCAACAGCAAGACATTGCACCCGTTGGGTAGTTTTAAGTAGATGTAAACAACATCTTGGTTCCTATAGATAGATGGTCCTTTGAGATCTAATCAGTCTGTCTTATAAGTTAAGAAGAGTGAATCATACTGCCCAGTATGTCTTCATTATTGTTAAGATTCATACATTTATTGATGTGAGAGGTTTCCCTACACATGCCAAATTCTAATGTGAATTTGTATGTATGTGATCTCTTTTAAAAAGAAGAGATCACATACATTTTTGCATTTGAAAAAAAAAATCATTAATGTCTTTTTTGATCACCACACTGTATGCACTTTATAGAGTTTATGAAAATACTAGCAATATGCACAGGCAAATGAATTGCTAAATTACATATTAAGTCATATTTCATTCTTCAAACTGAGTGGTGGTAATTCATACACACATGCACTAAAAATAAAATTATGCATGTGAAGAATTTGTAAAAAAAAATACTAAAGATTTGCAAATCATGTTTTCAGCATAAACGATCAGAAACATAAATGACTATGACTCTTATGGGAAGTAATAAAAACATTTAGGAATGTTTTACTCTTTATTCATTTTACAAAAGAAACAGTCCTGCTGAGACTTGTATAAATATAACCACAGAAAAATAAACGAAATACTCTAATTTTGACAGCTTGCTATGGCTCCTCTGACCATAATAGTTCTAAAACGATGTCATAGTCTCACTTTGGCCAAAAGTAGAACAACAGCTCATTAGATCATCCAAAGCGATGTTTATGTTTTAGAAGCCAATAAAAAGTTCAGATTCATAAGTAATTTTTTCAAATAATGAAGGAAAAAATTCAGGTCAATGTGTCCTAGGAATACAAAATTATGTCAATGAATAGGGAAGCGCTTACAGAAAATCTTTTCACAGGTTGTTCTTGTTGGGTAGTGCTATAGTTTGGATGTTTGCCCCCTCCAAATTTCATGTTGAAATGTGATCCCCAATGTTGGAAGCGGGACCTGTCTAATGGGACGTGTTTAGGTCATGGGGTAGGTCTCCCATGAAGAGATTAATCCCATCACTGAGGAGGGAGCAAGAACTGGTTGTTAAAATAGCCTCGTGTCTTCCTCTCCTCTCACCTCCTCCTTCACTATGCAACCTCTGCACCTGCTTGCCTTCCCCGGCTTCTCTTTTCTTGACTCTTTCCCCTTCTCCCATGAGTGGAAGTAGCCTGAGACCTTGCCAGAAGCAGATGCTGACACCATGCTTCTTCCTGCAGGACCATGAGGCAAATTACCCGGCCTCAGGTATCCCTTTATAGCAACAAAAAAAACAGCTAAGACAAGTTGCTGTACTTTGGGTAAGTAAAAATTAAAAAATAAAGGCAACCATTTAAGATGGACAGACTTGAACAATGCACTGACATTTAGCTGCCGCAGAAGATTTAAGTCATATCTACACTGAACAGTAATCGGTGCACAGAAGAACTAAATAATTCACTTAGAACACCTTTATGAACCATGCGCATGGCTGTGAATCAATCCCAGGGAGGTGGAACAAGCAAATGAGGCACAGAACTTCCTGACTCTGTGGCACCAGTGATGACAGTCTGAGCAGGCGTGTCTCCACATCTCTTCATTCGTCCTCACTTCAAACACGGTGCTTCCAAGAGCATGTTGATCACCTGTCCCTTCCCGCCGTATCTTTAGAGTGAGAGCAGCCTCCTTCCAGCTCCCTGGGCTTTGACAGTTTTAGTTCATTTTACTTCTCCTTCCTCCTTCACCCCTCATCTTCAGTCACTCCTCCGCCTGTCTTCCAGGCTCAACGCCTCCACCACCTTGACCCACCACAGCTATGACCCAAGCCCTCAACACCTCACTGACTCCAGACAGGAGTTTTAAATTATGCTACTGCTTCATGAATACATCTTCAAGGGCTCACTCGTTCCTTCTATACCAATTATAAATGCCATTTCCTATACTAATTATAACTTGTATATTGTGTACTTTCAATATACGAGGCACTGTTCTAAGCACCTTACACATATTAACTCATTTAATCTTGGGTAGGCTCTATTATTACTTCCACCTTTTACAGTTGAGGAACCTAAGGTTCAGATTAACTAAAGCAAGTTGCCCAACTGACAAATGGCAAAAATAGGATTTGAACTTGGGCCTCTGGCTGCAGCCCATTCTCAACAGTGAGGCCTCAGTATCTCTCTGTCCTCCTTGCCCTGTATCCTCACCATTCTTACGTTCTTCCCATCACCCTGCAACCAACAAGAACTACTAAAGCCAGTCAAGGCAGACTTCTTACTGCCCTGAAATGCACCAAGCCCATTTCTGTCTCTAGAACTTCACACAGTTCTAAAAATGTCCTCCCTTCCATTTTCTGTTTATTAAATATTACCTATTCTTCAAAGCCAAATTCAGCTCCACTCCCCCCAAGCAGGCTTCTTTGACTGCTTGAGGTTTTATTTTATTCTCTCAATTGTTACATCAATACAATAGCGTGCCCACACAATTTAGGGCTTAATTTTGTATCTTCTTTGTTTCCCAAATATACTCATTCATTCAATAAATATTTTTGAGAGCCAAAAAATTCCATCTAAAATTTAGAGACTGAAACCAGAGGCTGAGGAATTTGCTGTGAATAAGATACATGAGCTGGCCGGGTGTGGGGGCTCACACCTGTAATCCCAGCACTTTGGGAGGCCTAGGCAGGAGGACTGCATGAGCCCAGGAGTTCGTGACCAGCCTAGGCAACATAATAAGACCTTGTCTTTAAAAAAATTAAAAAATTAGCCAGATATGGTGGTGCACACCTATAATCCCAGCTACTTGGGAGGTTGAGGCAAGAGGAGCGCTTGAGACCAGGAGTTTGAGACTGCAGTGAGCTATGATCCTGCCATTGCACTCAGCCTGAGCTACAGAACAGACTCTTGTGTAATAAGATAAAACACACACACACACACACACACACACACACACGGGCTTTCATGAGGCCTACATGAAAACAAAGAGGGAAACAATGGAGACAAGAAATAAAATATCAGCTCTCTAGCAAAAGGAGTTTCAAACAGAGAGAAAACAGGAATGAGTTTCAGCATGTTTAAAGAATAGAAAGGAGGGTGGGGGTGGGACGCAGTTGGGGGTTGGGGGTGGATAGTGCAGCATATAAATGACTTATTTAATGATAACAACAAAATTTTATATTATTTTTACATGATTTCCCCTACAAGTCCTGGACTAATGCTAAGCGCAGTCACATTATTTCAATACCACCAAATCATTTACAGATATAAATTAGGGCTGGGCTAATACAGCTACCTCAAGAGAATGCACTTATCTAGCTAATTGAGGACAAGGACATAACTAATTTAAGTAATTGGACCCAAAAGGATCATATTCTCTGGGTGCCTGAGAAAATAGGATAATTATTAAGCTCCTCCTCCTCCTCAGACTACTGTTATATAAATAACAGAAGAACTATTATAGAAACATTCTGACAATAAGCTGCTCCATGTTATGGTCAGACAGTTGCCAATTACATATCTGGCAGAAAAACTACAACTAACCCATTTAACCAAATATCATGAGCCAAATATTTCTGAGATAACTCTGCTGCTACAAATAATTTCTACCACCTTCACTTGCATTACAATGGGCTACTGTAGGTATTTGAGACCATCCTCAATTTTAAGGGATTTTCTGGTTAACATAAAAAGGAATTTCTGGCTTACATTACACAGACTTGTTTAAAAGTCTATATGTGACTGTATAAAAGAGATTGATCTGTAGTATATCATTAGCTCAAAATAGCAGGGTTTCTCATTTCTCTGCCTAGTTGTGGCATATGTTCAAGGAAAACAATGAAAAGATTATGAATCTGATTGCCAAGAAAGAGCACAAGAGTGAGCAAGAGGTCAAAAGGTCCCAGCCTTATAATAAATGTGACACTTTAAAATGTACCATTTAATCCAGATCACTCTGTAGTTAGGGCCTAAACTCTGGACTATGCAGGAAAAAAACATACTGAATCCCACTATAGTTGTAGGTTGGGAAAAATCAAATTCCTACCTTAAGAGATCAATCATATCAAAATATTAAAACGAAGAACTCACACTCAAATGGTTCACACAAGCCCATCTAGGCGGATGGCTCAATTCCTCCAGAAAGACTTCTCTGATTAAACTATGTGTTTCAACATCCCTTGGGCACTTGGATGTTCATGTTACATTCTGTTACACACTGCTTTGCAATCATTCTCAAAGGTTTAATCTTCCCACCTAGGTTATCCAATTCTCAAGAGCAAGAAAGTCGGATTTCATTCTATAGCCATTCATTGCTGCTACCCCACTCTGGCCCTAGAAGCTCCCTGGAGAGTGCTCTGCACATACGTGTGAATGGCGTGTAAGCTCACAGTTAGAAATCTACTTGAAGGGCAAATCTACCCTGAATTATCAAGAGGCTGATCCATCTTGCTATTCCTATGGCCATCTGACTATCTCTACAGCATGTCAGTTTCTCCAGATTGGGCATACAGAATCAAATTTGTTCAAGTACACTACTGCACCTCAATCTGTCACCTTAATCAAGTTCACCATATCAATGGCAAGAAACGCAGTTGTCCAGATAGCTCAGGGAAAGAGGAGACAATTATCCAGTTTACTTGAATATCTTAAGAAATAAAGCAGGGCTTACAGAGGAGATGTCGGATTTGAGGGCACTGTAACAATATTAATGCATGAAGACTTGCCATGTTCTTAAAGAAAAATATTCAAGGAAAACCACTTTGCCTTCAACATGGTAGTAATACCCTACTGCTATATAAGAATAATTGCAATTTACAGAGCGTTTTCAAACATTATCTAATTTTGAGTTTCACGTAAGCCTTATGAAGCAGGGTACATCCAGTTATCCCCATTATATAGATGAAGAAACCAAAGCTCCAAAAAGCATGAAACACTTACAACAACACAATCAGCTCAGCACCAAAGCTAAGCTGAGGCTCACTGTCCGGACTCCAAGTTCAGCACCCTTCCACAACCTCTCTTTGTACATTTTTTCCCCTGAAATTAAATATGGCTATTGAATGGTAAGACTCCCGGATATATGCTGTGCACTACAAGTAGAGGACAGGGACAACAAGTCTGCAGCTTGGTCCTTGGTGTAGCTGATGCTGATGTCAAAGCTCACAGTTGAAAGAGATTTCAGTATCTTTGCGTTGTGGTTTATTTTTCGTAACCTCACATCTCTCATCCTGATGAACTGCCTTTCTGAAACTAAATTCCTACCACCAGCTGACAGAAAATTTCAGAATAACAATGTCCAAACCCCAACACCAGTCAGCTGGACGCACAAGCAGGGAAGTGTTTGGGAATGACTTCTCAGAGGCCAAGGCAAGTCCATCAGAGAGGTGATGCAATACCTCCCTACTCACAGTTTTCTCCAGCATGTTTTGAGCCCGCTCTCACTATCTTGCTTTCCTCTGAACAAAAAGGAATTTTTAGCAAAGAGCATGCGAGAGGAGAGAACATGCTCTTACATACACTGTCCTTCATAAACAAAAGTGACGCATCAAAAGGACATGCAATGAGCATGGTAGCATGTGCCTGCAGTTCCAGTTACTTGGAAGGCTGGGTTTTTTTCAATATAACTATTGAACTTACACGAGAAGAGACGCTCTCCTGAAAAAAAAGCCAATCAAATACTGGTAAAGAGAATCACATTTCCCAAGAAACATGATTCTTACATTAACATTTCATACCCTATCATCATTCTGAATCATTCTGATTTTCTTTTTTCTGAGTCAGAGTCTCACTCTGTTGTCCAGACTGGTGTGCAGGGGCCTCAACCTCCTGGGCTCAGGAGATCCTTCTACTTTAGCCTCCTGAGTAGCTGGCGGTACAGGTGTACACCACCACACCTGGCTAATTTTTTGATTTTTGTGTGTGTGTGTGCAGATGAGGTCTTGCTATGGTGCCCAGATGGGTCTCAAGCCATCCTCCCAGAGTGCTGGGATTACAGGCATGAGCCGCCACTACCACATCTGACCCATCATTATGATTTTCATTTAACAATGGTACTTTCCCTTTTTTCTCAAAACTGACAAGCTGTTCATTAATAAAAATGTAAATGCACTACACTGCTCCACTTTAAAGGAAATCTGGTATAAATCCTTCCTACAAGTTTTTAATGTGGATAATTTTTCATAACTTATTAAAAAGTAAGGTGCACAGCTGGGCTCAGTGGTTCAGCCTGTAATTCCAGCTCTTTGGGAGGCCAAGGCGAGTGAATTGCCTGAGCCCACAGGTTCGAGACCAGCCCAGGCAACTTGGCAAGACCTGACCCTACAATAAATCAAAAATTAGCCGGGCGTGGTAGCATGTGCCTGCAGTTCCAGTTACTTGGAAGGCTGAGGCAGAAGGATCGCCGGAGCCCAAGCAGGTCGACGCTGGGGTGGCCATGAGTGTGCCACCTGCATTCCAGCCTGGGCAACAGAGTAAGACTCCAACTCAAAAAAAAAAAAAAGAAAAGAAAAGTAGGATGCACATGCAGGGGACTTCAAAGGGCCACAGTACCTGGTAGATTGAGAGACACAATTTAAGTGCAGGGTGTGGCCTTGACACTGTTCCAGCTTTCTAGCCACTGTTGGGTCTGAATCCTGTCTTTGCCAGAAGGCGCTAACTAACCTGCCTCCCAGTTACATGACTCTAAAAGATTTGCTCCCTAGTGGCTCTCTACATATCACAAGTACAGAATTTAATCCAAGACGGTAAAGGATATCTGTAAGAGACAAACTTCAACAAACCGCTACTTGGGTTCATTCCTATCTCTAGGACTAGAACTCCACATAGTTTAGAGCCTTCTCTTAAAACAGAATATCCCGTCTGTGTAGCAGCTCGAACCGCCAAAGCAGAAACACAAACTTGGCCAGTTAATGGAGCAGATTTTCCCATTCTATTCCATTATGCGAACGTCAGAAAAAAATTACAGACTTTAAATAAATAAATAAGTCTTGAGTTTTAACCTACATCTTCTACCCAGGTACTGGTTAAGGGATGTGACAGGGCCACAGTTAACAGCCATTGACAGACAGGGAGGGTATCCACACGGGCCCAGGAAATACTGCAGCATCAGACTGCAGTTTCATTTGCTTGTGGGGATGGCAAATGGCATCTGATCGCTCTCAACCCGAGGAAAGAGGAGCTCTTTATCCAAAAGGACACTAAAATAGGTCAGCAGATATTACTCAAAACAGACCCGGGCTACCTTAAATCCGGAGACACGGACTGGGTTCAACGGAAGGGCTGACTTTTTAGAAATAAGTCGCTTGACACAAAGCCTGGTCGGCCAGGGGGGAAAAATCTAGACGACCTTGACTGCCAATCAACAGAATGAAGTTGCATTAAAAATAAGTTTCGACATGTCTCCAAAATGAGAATGATCTTGGCAGCACTGTTTACAGTCAAGTTCTGCCACACAGATCCACAACACCCTGGCGACTGCAGCTTCTCAGGGGACTCCTGAGAACGGCCCCGCGGGGGTGATGCGTCGAGGCAGACACAGCCCCCGCCCCGCCCCGCCGGTGCCACCCCCGCGAACGTCCCGGCTGGTTCGGCTGCACTTTGGCAGGTGCTGCGTCCCGGTTCCGAGGAGCTGGGGGAGAGGCCCGGAGGAGCGAGCGCGGCGGGAGCGAAGC
>NW_007259504.1:166990-189822 GCF_000164805.1 Carlito syrichta
CGGCGGTGGGGCCGCGAGTCGGAGCCGGACACCTGCGCGCCCTCCACATCCCCTCTGCCCTTTCTTTCTTTCCTCACTTCCCCTCCCTGCCCCAGGATGTGGGGAGGAGAGGAAGCGGCAGAGAGCAACTCTTTTGCGCACAGTGGACGCCCCCGAGCTGTTATTTCTGAAGAATGTTCCGTTCTGAAGCCAACACCGAAATTCCCTCCTGATTTAACAGAAAGCGAGGGCGTCTCTGTTCCCCATCCACGCTGCTGTCTGGTAAGTAAAAACAAACAGCAACAACAAAAACATAAATTCTTCCCCAGACGGGTCGTATGAACCTACCCCCGCTGTGTCTGCTGCGATGTCTGTCACCTGGATTCATGGCCGGATGTGAAGACAGAGCTGGATATTCCCACGTGGACCTTTCAGCCTGATGCGTTCCTGGAATCAGTGTCTGGGTCACAGTCTCTGCTCTGTCCCTTGATAGCCGTGACCTCAAGAAAGTTACTTAGCTTGTTAGAGCATCCATTGTTTCACCTGTAAGGAAGTCCCTACTCAATAAATGCCAGCTATTGTCATCATTTGTCTCCACTCTCTTAGAAGTGAATACAAACTTCTAGAAAGTGAAGCCTCATGTGTCTGTTGGCCACTTGTATGTCTCCTTTTGAGAAGTGTCTGTTCATCTCTTTTGCCCACTTTGTAATGGGGTTGTTTGGTTTTTTTCTTTTCAGCACGTTTGAGTTCCTTGTAGATCCAAGATGTTAGGCCTTTGTCAGACCTGGAGTTGGCAAATATTTTTTTCCCAGTCTGCGGGCTGTCTCCCTGCTCTCTTGATGGTTTCTTTGGCTTTGCAGAAGCTTGTCAGTTTAATGAGGTCCCACTTGTCTATCTTGTCTCTTATGGCCCATGCGTTTCTGGTTTTGTTCAGGAATTGGATGCCGGTTCCAATTTCCATAAGGGTGTGTCCTGCATTTTCTAAGGTTCTTATGGTTTGAAGTTTTATATTTAGGTCTCTGATCCATTTAGAGTTAGTTTTTGTGTATGGGGATAGATGAAGAAGTGTTCAACCTCACTAATCATCAAGGAGACACAAATTAAAACTACACCTAACTCCAGTCAGAATGGCCATTATTAATAACTAAAAAAAAAAAAAAAAAAGATGCTGAAGAGGATGTGGTGAAAAGGGAACACTTCTACACTGCTGGTGGGAGTGTAAACTAGTGCAACCTCTGTGGAAAGTAGTGTGGCGATTCCTAAAAGCTCTAAATATCGACCTCCTATATGACCCCACAATCCCCCTACTGGAAATATACCCCAAAGAACTCAAATCACTCTGTAAAAAAGATACCTGCACACGTATGTTTATCACAGCATTGTTCACAATACCAAGAACCTGGAATCAACCATGCTGTCCATCAAAAGAGGACTGGATTAAAAAAATGTGGTACAGGGTACCTGAATGAAACGTAATTGTACACCTAACTCTTAACTGTACCCCACAAAACCATAATAAAAAATATTGATGAAAAAAATAATAATATATAATAATATATACATATACACTGTGTATATACATATACACGGTGGAATACTATGCAGCCATAAAAAAGAACAAAATCTTGAATTTTGCAGCTACCTGGATGGAACTAGAGTCTACAATACTGAGTGATCTCTCACAGAAACAAAGATCTAAGTATCACATGTTCTCACTCGTTAGTGGACCTTGAACATCTATCATAATACTATAAGAAAAGAATTGACAGTGGCAGGAAACTATGGGGGGGCAGGGAGGGGAAGGGAGGTGGGTAGTCAATATCTGTCTGGGGACAGGGGGACACCCCTTATCACCAAGGGTACCTGAACAATGCATATTTGTATACCTGACCCTTAACTGTACCCCACAATTTTAAAATAAAAAATATGTTTAATAAAAAAAAAAGAAAGAAAGTGAAGCCTCTCTGACTTTTCACAGTGTCCTCCTGGCTCATAATATGGACTCCACAAATGTTTTTTGAGGTGAATTCAAGCCAGGAATTAAAACTCCATTTTAACATTCACTTAATATTTATAGGGAACTGTATCAAATCTTTTTTAAATTCTGGGATGCAAACATGGGAGACAGTCTAGCCGGGCAGACAGATTATAAGTAAATCAATTACAATAGAGCAGGGATGTTAACAGAGGAATACACAGTGCTATAGGAGCCCAGAGGAGGCTGGGAGACTGGTTGATAGACTTTTCTAAAACCATACATTGTGTTTAGAGAAAAATGTGAACCAGAATCGAAGCCTTGGCAGATTTTTGAACTGTGAGGCAATGATGAGTCCTATCATTCAGGAAGCAAAAGATACACCATTCTCTATTGGAAAATTAGGTATACTGGCCATGTGCTGGGGTGATAATTCTTGGACAAATATAGGTGTAGATATTTTGGTTTTTTTTTTTTTAAAGTCAGAATCTCACTCTGTCCAGACTGGAGTGCAGTGGCATGCTCATGGCCATCCTAGCGTCAACCTGATGGGCTCAGGCGATCCTTCCTCCTCAGCCTTCAAAGTAGCCAGAACTACAGGCACTTGCTACCACGCCTGGCTAATTTTTTTATATACCGTAGAGACAAGGGCTCACCAAGTTGCCCAGGTTGGTCTCGAACCCCTGGCAATCCTCTCGCCTCGGCCTCCCAAAGTGCTGGGATTACAGGCTTGAGACACCACACCCAGCCAGTGTTTCTTAGTTGACTTCTAGAAGTACTGCTTCTCTGCCTTGACCTACTCTGCCTTGGTTTAGTGACCATCCCAGTACAAATCCAGAAATGGGGAGCGGGAGCACTAGCAAATGGCCAAAAGAAACATCTCAGCTTATTAGTGCTGACACTAGACTGTAGCCCAGGACACCTGTAAGAGACAGAAAAATGAACTCAGACATCGGATACTGGCTGACACTCACAGCTGGGTCTTTGCATTCTCCTGTTAAACCCAGTTGCACAGAACACCAATATCACAAAGAGCCACTTTATGATGAAGCAAGACCAAAATCGAGGCCACTTAGTAATCTTGTATAAGTACTGACAAAAACAATATCATTGTACAAACCCCCAAAACACCAAACATCCCTCTCTCCTGCCTAATAGGAATGACTGCTGCTGTTTTATTAGCTACAACTTTGGCCCTGTTCTAGTCTTCCTACCTTATTAGAGATGAGAGTTATTGCAAGAATTGTCCCTGCTTCTTGACAATATCCAATCGAAAAATTTTAAAAGTCCTGCTTCCTTAAATCCCAACCAAAATCACCTCATATAAACCTAAATCCTGTAAGTTATTTTCTTTCCTTTTTTTTTCTTTATTTTTGTCGAGACAGGGTCCCACTCTGTCACCCAGGCTGGAGTGCAGTGGCACAATCATGGCTCACTGCAGCCTCGAATTTTGGGGCTCAAGAGATACTCCTAGCTCAGCTTCTGTAGTAGCTAGGACTACAGACAGGGGTCACCACACTCAGCTAATTTTTACAAAATTTTTGTATAGGTGGGGGTCTCATTATACTGCCCAGGCTGGTCTTGAACTCCTGGGCTCAAACAATTTTCCCCACTTCCACCTCCCAAAGCACTGGGATTATAGGCATGCACCACCAGGCTTGGGCGCCTATAGGTTCTTTTCTATGCCCACTTACTGAAATAACCTGGTACACGTACATTCTCCATCACTGCAGTGAGCAATAATAGAGCAAATCTGTTTAACCATACGCCTGCTTCTGGTGGTCTTTGGCTAGAGGGCATTGACCCTTGTAAATATTATATACTTCGCCCTTTAAGGTTACAGAGTATGCTATCTATGAACTCTTTCAGCCAACACTGTTGCACATCTCCTCAAGAGTGCCAGCCATGAGAAATTTCCTATTGGGCACAATGTACACAATTTGAGTGATACTTACGCAAAATGCCCAGACTTCACCACTACATAATATATCCATGTAAAAAAAAAAAAAAAAAAATGGCCGGACTCAGTGGCTCAGATGTGAGTGGATTGCCTGAGCCCGCGGGTTCGAGACCTGCCTGGGCAGACGAGACCTCATCTCTACAATAAAAATCAAAAAATTAGCCGGGTGTGGTAGCACGCGCCTATAATTCCGGCTACTCGGAAGGCTGAGGCGGAAGGATCGCCAGAGCCCAGCAGGTCGAGGCTGTGCTGGCCGGGAGCGGCCACTGCTACAGTCTGGGCGACAGAGTGAGACTCCAACTCAAAAAAAAAATACACTTGTGGCCTGGTTCGGTGGTTCAGCCTGTAATCCCAGCACTTTGGGAGGCCGAGGAGAGTGGATTGCCTGAGCCTGAGGGTTCGAGACCCGCCTGGGAAACTTGGTGAGACCTCATCTCTACAATAAATCAAAAACGAGCCGGGCGTGGTAGCGCAGGCCTGTAGTTCCAGCTACTTGGAAGGCTGAGGCGGAAGGATCGCCAGAGCCCAGCAGGTCGAGGCTGCGGTGGCGGGGAGCGGCCACTGCACTCCCGTCTGGGCGACAGAGTGAGACTCCAACTCAAAAAAAAAAAAAAAAAAAATGCACTTGTACTCCCTAAATCTATAAAAAAAAAATTTTTAATTTTAAAAGCGTGCCAGCCACTCTTCTAAATGCTTGAGATATAGCAGTGAGCAAGACAAAGAGGAAAAATGGTGTGGGAGGAGACAGATCAAAATCAAATAAAATGAGATAATTTTAGATACTATCAGTGTAGCTACCAGAATTAAGCAGGGCACTGGAATAGGAGACTAGGAGTAGAGGGGGAGATGTTACTGCGCATAGAATGGTCATAGACGGCAGGAGGAAATGATATTTTAGCAGAGTTCTGGTCAATAGAATCCGTTATAGCAAGAGCCAAGGAAAGCGCATTCCAGGCAAATAGAATGGCAAGAGCAGGAGTCCTGAGGCATGCTGGGTATGTTTCATAAACACAGACAGAAAAAAAAAAAGGTCTGGATGACTAGACTGCCTTACTCGAGCAGAGATTGGGGTTGGGGTGCGGGGAGGCATCATCAGAGGGGAGACGAGATCACACTCCTTGGGAAGGAGTTAAAATTTTATTCAAAGATGGGCAGTAGTTGGAAACTGCCAGGGGAGAGAGGGTGGGATTGGCAGTAGTAGGAAACTGCAGGGGGAGGAGTCACAGCTCACCAACAAGGGCACCTGCCTAATGAACATTTGTATCCCTAACCCTGAATTGTACCCCACATCTGCAAAATAAAAAATGTTTTAAAAATTTATTCAAGCCGGGCTCTGTGGCTCAGCCTGTAATCCCGCGCCTTTGGGAGACTGAGGTGAGGGGATTGCCTGAGCCCGCGGGTTCGAGACCCGCCTGGGCAGCGAGACCTCATCTTTACAATAAATCAAAAAATCAGCCGGGCGTGGTAGCGCGTGCCTGTAATTCCGGCTACTCGGAAGGCTGAGGCGGAAGGATCGCCGGAGCCCAGCGGGTCGAGGCTGCGGTGGCCAGGAGTGGCCACTGCACTCCAGTCTGGGCGGCAGAGTGAGACTCCAACTCAAAAAAAAAAAAAAAAAAAAAAATTTATTTAAAGGGCAATACAAGATCATTTGCTAAGACAGGGTATGAAAAATTTCTAGGAAAATGTCACACATAAGTTCCCAATAAAGTTAGTCCCCTTCCTAATGTAGAGTGAAAGACCAAATCTAGTGTACCCTTTTTCCTTTTTAGGAATTTATTTTATTTTATAGACAAAGGTTAATTGCATATGGATTTTTTAAAAGAGTCAAAAAAAATCATCAATGCATGCCTCATTTCCTGACTGGTCAATTTTAGCCTCTTTCTCTGTGCTGGACTTAGCTATTTTCTTCACTTTTCAAACCAGAACTGATCTGGCATGGAGAGAGAAGAGGAATGTGGCTGAAATTGATCTGACAAGAAAAAGAAAGCAAGAGTTAGGAGACTATGAAGCTGAGAAAGCCTAAGTTTTCATAATTTTTCTTTTCATAAAAGGCTCCCCACAAAAAGTTTGGCAGGCTGAATTTGGTTTATTTTTCTATTTTTCTCTGTTGACAGTTTTTTTAGCTGCAAGATGGCTGCCTTGGCTCTGGATAGCACATCCTTACAGAAAAATAGCCACCAATAGAAAAGGGGCTTTTCCCCACTTTGTGTCCCTTCTAAGGCCGGGAGGCACCCAGAACACTCCCTCTTCAATGGCCAGGATCTCATTGACCATTGATCCTGACCCAACCACTGGGAACTGGTTTTATTGGCTCTGGTAAGTTACATTTTTTTTTTGAGTTGGAGTCTCACTCTGTCGCCCAGACTGGAGTGCAGTGGCCGCTCCCGGCCACTGCAGCCTCAACCTGCTGAGCTCCGGCGATCCTTCTGCCTCAGCCTTCCAAGTAGCCGGAATTACAGGCGTGCGCTACCATGCCCGGCTGATTTTTTGATTTATTGTAGAGATGAGGTCTTGCTGCCCAGGCGGGTCTCAAACCGGCGGGCTCAGGCAATCCACTCACCTCAGCCTCCCAAAGGCGTGGGATTACAGGCTGAGCCACCAAGCCCGGCTGGTAAGTTACATTTTACTCCTGAGTCATGATGGGGGTGCAGGATAGACACCTGAAAAAATTGATGCTCTACTGGCAAGAAAGGGGGAATAATGAATAATCAGTCATTAGTTGTATAGAAGTTGTCAGAATCAAAATGGAGTCTGTGTTAAAACCCTGACAAACAGGGAAGACCACAAAGAGAAGGTTCTCATACATATTTGCTTGATAATGAAAACTATCACAAAAGACTGCAAAAACTATAGCCTTGTACAAAGGCTACTGAAAACTTACATTAAAAAAATACTTCTGTGAGAATCCATCTGTTCAGCCTCAGATTGGCACCACCCTTGTTATCGATCTTTGTAGTCAAAGATAATTATCTCAAAACAATTATTTAATCCTCCTCATTTTTTCTTTAAACGCCTTTATCTTCCTTTACTCCCTGAATATACTTAACATATTCTCATTGTGATGCTTACTCCCAAATAAACACCACTTTCTTTTAGAGAGCATCCTCTCTTTGTGTCATTTAGGTTTTTGGCAATTGTGATAAAAATTACAAATGTATCCTAATATCTAGTTCTCTTCTGGGTTGAACTGTCCTAGTCTTGGCCAAGACCAGTAGGAATTTCACATGCAGATTACCCAAAGGGAGACCCATGTTGGGCAGAGGCAACCAAACCCTAGGAATTCTGCCAGCTGCCCAGAGATATCATGGGCTCAGCCCGAACACAACAGCCGAATCCAAAAGCACCAACAGCTGAAGGCTGTCAGCCAAGTCTATTCCACACAACAGGCTCTCTCTTGAAGAGAGATTGAGCAGAGCGCCTTCAAGGATGCTGGCAGGAAGAAGCTGTCAGTCACAAGTGCTAGATTCTCCAACTGTGATGACCCCGGAAGTACATGTGGAGATGATGGATCCCTCATGAGCTTGCATCCCTAAGTCAGGGCATCAGGCCAAATCCCACCTACACCACATTGGACTCGCCCATGAGTGAGAAAAACGTCTGTGGTCTGTAAGCCATCTGAGAAATTAGGACTGTGTTATCAAAACATACGGTATCTCATCGTCATGGCATAACGTGTCAATACACAGATGCAGCAACTAACCGTGTCTGCTACAGGCAACATTTCCAAAAGCATTGGCATGCAGCTGATCAGAGTGTTTACTTGTGGCAATTTAAATCTCTTTTACATCTATAAACGTGCTTCCTTTTGCCTTCTCATAGTGTGTATTTGCACATTTTCTTTCTCGATTAGTCTTGCTATAGATTTGACCATTTTATTGGTGTTTTCAGAGTCCACTTTTATTTATTTATTTTTACCCCCCCTTCAGTTTCGCTTATTTCCAGCTTATCTTTGTTATTTTGTTCTTTCCAATTTAAGGGGGAATACTCATATTACTTTTATAACTTCTTGAGCTAAACACCAAAATAACTTGAGTCTTTCTTTCTTCTAAAAATTGCTTATACTGCATACCAAAACACTTCGGGTGCTTATTATTTCTTACTGTTGTTCAGTTTTAAATTTTCATTGCCTATTAACGCATGCATTATATAGAGCATTTATGTTTCCAAATGAATTTCTTTTTCAAATACATCAACAGTTTTACTGTTGATTTATAAGTTGTGTTAGAGAGAGTTATCACTATAAAAGTGATCATTTGAAATGCATTGGGACTTCCTTTGTCATTCTCCTTCTATTTAATACTTGAACATGCTTCAAACATTTTCTTATAGCATATTATCTGCTCCAATGCCTGTAACATTTGATTAAAGAACATCAAATCCAGTGCTTTCATTTGACAATGAGGAAAACAGAGGCCCAAAGAGGGCTTACTCACTGTTGTTTTACTAGTCAGCAGAGCAAGAACTTAAACCTTTGGCATCTCATTTCTTGTCCAGCTTTCTAGAAAACTGTTCTGCCTCTTTCTTCCTGATAGAGAGGTGGGAACGATGTCACCTCCCTGCCTATCCTCCTCTCTTGTAGATAGTATTCTTCCTTTGGGAGAATGAGAGGCTGAGATTTGTGGGTCTTTGGGCCTCAAATGACCTTCAGACTTGGGAGACAGCTTTGACCCTGAAAAGCTCAAGCATTGGCTGAGGGGTCCAGAGAAGTTGACTGGGGAGGAAAGGTGGAGGGGTGCTTAGCGAGAGCACTCAGTAGGGAGCACTTGGCTCTTAGAGGAGAATGATAATCATGGTTTTCCCTGGCACCTGGCCACAGGTGTATCCCTCTGGGGCTGAAGCTTGGCCTCAGTGGCTACCACACTCTCCACTCAGCTCTATACTGCCTCCTGGCTTCCAGGTCATTCTGACCTCTCTGCTTCCCTGGTTCTCTCCCCTTCCTCCTCAAGTCAGCCAAGAGTGGACCAGAGCTTGCAAGAGGAACTTTGCTGGGAACCAGGAGACAACTATATCCACAGTGACATGCCTTCAGCACAGAGAAGAGTACATTTACACAGCTGCTAGCCAGCTAGATTAGATTACCAGGCACCCAAAAAAAACTTACTCCCAAACCAAGGCCAGTTCCCTTCTGCTTCTCATCTGGTGGCCTTTGAGGTTGCTTGGCAGGAACAGTTGAAACAAGAATCCCAGGCCCTTCTACAATCCTAATCCAGCAGCTGGGCTACCCAGATCTCCCTCCCTCTCGGATGAGATGCAGCAAAAGCAAAACAGGAACCAACTGCCTCATGTAACTAACAAGTACGTAATCCAGGACTTCAGCTGTGCTTGCACAAGATACTGAAAGCTATCAGGACTTGGTTTCGCTCCAGTTCTAGGCTCAGCCTCCCTCTAAGGGCTGCTTGGTGGCTCCTGGTAGCATCAGGCTCCACCTCATGGTAGCAAGACAGCCACAGCAGCTCCGTGTGTATTCTCAAGTTCAAGGCCAACAGGAAAGACCACACATCATTTCTGGTAGTTCCTTCTAAACACCTGATAGTCTCTCTGACTGGGCCTTCTTCCCTTACATGCCCATCCCCGGCCAATCACTGAGGACAAGAGGATGTGGCGATCTGAATTTCCTTGGAATATTCAATAGCTTCTCATTGCTCTTATGATAAGACCACAAATCCTTAACTGGCCCTACAACCCCTGACCTCTGTCACCTCTCTGACTTCTATACTTCTTTCAACACCTTCTCTCAGCTCCTCATACTCTTCAGGACCTTCCCACCACTGGGCCTGTACACCAGCTGTTCCTCTGCCTGGAACATGGTTCCCGCTCCTCTTTGCCTAATTAATTCCTGCTTAGCCTTACTCAAGTGTAACTTCTTCAAAGAAGCTTTGTCCCACCTCCCTGATAAGGCTAAGTTTCCCTAAGACAGTGCCTGTGGGTCCTCAAAGCAGTTGCCCCAGTTGCAGTTTTATATCTGTATGTGATTCTTAGATGAGCTTCCATCTCTCCCACTAAACTCTCTGTTCATGACAGCAGAGACCAGGCCTGGCTTTGCTTCATCACTGTTTGTCCAGCACCTTGCTCAGTGTTTGGACCAAGGCAGTGCTCAGAAATACTTGTGAGCATCTATCCCTGCCACCGTAGAGCCTACTTTTAGGGAAGAAGACAGACAAACAGATGCCAGGAGATCGCCATTAGGGTAAGTGCAATGAAGATATTCAGCCACACATTAGGCTAAGATTAAAGACATAAGTGGGGAAGAAGTCACTCAGAAAGTGATGGTGATATTTACAGTGAGGTCCGAGGGTGGGGAGGAGTTAGACCTGCAGTTCTTAAGGCTTCTTGGCTTTGCGTTTCAGATATGGCCACCTCAGTGTGCCAGGGCTCAGGGACACAAGTGGAGCCCCGGGAATGGAGAGAAAAGGAAACTGAGCAAATTTCCTGGGATTTCAGGGCAAGAATGTAATGTAGTTCTGGCTACCTGGAAGGCTGAGATGGAAGGATCACCGGAGTCCAGCAGGTCGACGCTGAGGTGGCCACGAGCATGCATGCCACTGCACTCCAGCCTGGGCGAAAGAGTGAGTCTCCAACTCAAAAAAAGGGGGGAGAGAGTGGACGAAGGGCACAATTAGGCATGTAGCCTCAATTCCCTTGTAAAGCACCCTTGACCTTCTCCAGCCAATATCTCCAGCCCTCACAATTTGATGTTATTAGATTTTTTAGTTGAAGTAAAATTCACATACTATATATACATATAGTATATATATATATATATATATATATATATATAATTTTTTTTTTTTTTTTTTTAGCTTGAGTCTCACTCCGTCACCCAGGCTGGAATGCAGTGGCATGCTCATGTCCACCGTAGCCTCAACCTGCTGGGTTCAGGCGATCCTTTCACCTCAGCCTTCCAAGTAGCCGGAACTACAGGCATGTGCCACCATGCCCAGCTAATTTTTTAATTTACTGTAGAGATCAGGTCTCGCCAAGTTGCCCAGGCTGGTCTCGAACCCGTGGGCTCAGGCAGTCCTCTCACCTTGGCCTCCCAAAGTGCTGGAATTATAGGCATGAGCCACCGTGCCCAGCCAATATAAATTAAAGTGTACAATTTGGTGATATTTAATACATTCACAACGCTATACAGCCTCACTACTATCTAGATCCAAACCATTCATATCACCCTAAAAGGAAAGCTTGCACCCATCTAGCAGTCATTCCTTACCCAGCACCTGCAAATCTCTCTACCTTTATGGATTCTGGATATTTCATTTAAGTGAAGATGGCAATTTATACGCTCCCATGGACTTATTGACTCAAGGTCCAACCAAGATCCAGAATAAAGACACTAGTTATTTACAATATAAACATAATGAAGAGATAATATAATGAGAAACTAGAGAATGATTTACAGCAGGCAAGTTGGCACAACCTGTTGCCCAGCCCCTAATAAGCACTGAGGAAGACTTAATGCATATGGAAAATAAATAATGTCCTCCCCTTTTCTCTGAAGCAAACTACTTAGAAAATGTGTATCCTCATTTCTTTCAGGGAACTGAGAATATTTTCTTTGGTTACCTAAATATTCAGCATATGAAAGACATTCATTAGCCAGTGCTGAGTGGAGATGAGTTAGAGAGAGATCAAGCTAGAATTCATACCAAGAGCAGGAAGCAATTTGCCTGAAGATTTTCTTGTTTACATATTTTTTCATATATTATTTTTGAAAATTTGAAACATGGTTGAATAATCTTTGATGATTCGAAAACACACAGACTTTTCAATGTTCTATATCTATCTATAAATGTAGCATTCAGTCAAAACTATTAACTGAGCATAGTCCTTTCACTGGAATCTCATTTGAAGAGCATTTATTTTAAGTAATTAAACACTATCAAATCCTAGGGAAAACTGAAAGTGACTGCTTCAATACATATACATGAAGTCTTTATTAGAACAAACTGTCATTTTATAAGTTCAATTTTTTTTAAATGGGATTTTAGCAACTGCATATTTGTTTCTCTAAACAGAAGAAGAAAAGGAAGCTTGAAACTGAAATTCGGATAGCCACATTTCTCTTAAAAAGTTCTTCTCTTCCAAAGGAATCTTTCTCTTCTCCCTCATTATGAGTTCATAGGCTACTTTAAATGAAACCAAATGAGTTGTATTCTTGCCTCTCATAATTGCTTTACAAATGTATTTGAAAACCAAATTAATGTGTTCTAACGTACTAAGGATAATGTTTTTTTAGTTGTGTCAACCTAAATTAATCAAAAGGGTCAGAATCTAGTTTAAAGAGATTACTCAATCACAAAATTTGAGGACAGCCTCTCAGAAACCACAAATTCCAAATACTGTACAAACATCAGTGTTCTGAGTAGAAGTTTGAGATCATTTATACCGACAAAGTTTAGGGAAACGTAATCGAATTTCAACACCTCTCTATATAAGGCTTAATGCTGTTGACGACAGATGGCGAACTCTGTAAAATATTTAAGATGGTTTATTCTGAGCCAAATATGGGTGACCAGGCCCATGACACAGACCGAAGAAGTCTTCAGAGCGTGTGTCTGGGGGTGGTTGAATTGCAGTTTGGTTATGTGCATTTGGGGGAGGCAGTAGTTACCAAAAAAAAAAAAAAAAAAACATCAATCAACACTTGTGAGACTTACATTGTCCAGGAAGGCGGAACATTGCCAAGTGGGGGCTTGCAGGTTATAGGTGGATTCAGATTTTCCTGACTGGCAATTTGTAGCACCTATCTAAGAAATTTGGAAATCACAGAGGAGATGTTCTGTTGATAAGGAGGCAGGAAAACTCAAGAGTTTCTTTTTTTTGAGTCAGAGTCTCACTCACTCTGTCCCCTAGACTGGAGTGCAGTGGCAAGATCATGAATTATCACAGCCTCGACATCCTGAGCTTAGGCGATCCTTCCGCCTCAGCCTTCCACCTGGGACTACAGGCACGCACCATCACATCTGGCTAGTTTTTAAATTTTTTTGTACAGATGAGGTCTTGCTATGTTGCCTAGGCTGGTCTCGAACTCCTGAGCTCAAACAATCCTCCCACCTTGGCCTCCTAACGTGCTGAGATTACAGGCACAAGCCACTGCACCAAAAACTCCAAGTTTCTTGAAGTATTGATGAAGCATCATAGGTGACAGACTTCAGAGAGAATAGGTAAATATCTTAAAAGGTGCCTAAAGTCCTCAAAAGACAGCTTTAAGGGGTCATAAAAAATACTTTGATATTATATGTTATGTAACATTATGCTGAAGCCAGGCTGTAAAGTAAACCACATTAAATAGTTAATAAAAGAAATTGTCTCTCCAGGCCCCTTAGTTAGAAATTTGGCAAGGTAAAGAAAAAAGGTCAGAGTTTAGTTGTCAATGCATAGTACAATCCGATTAGTCAAGGTAGTCTTTTTCTTTTGTGAAAGATATATTTAACTTTCACTGAAGAGGTAACAATCACAGAGTCTTTTGCACCATCTGGTCTGAGTCAGGTATAGGATGATAAAGGAAGTTGTTAATACATAACAAAGATCAGTGCTTGGAAGGCAAGGAGGTTTGGTCTCTGGTCTCTCCTAGTCATTTACAGAACAAGAACAATGAGGAAGAGAGTTAATCTGTAATCTAGGGAGCAGAAGTTGCAAACATGCTATGTAAGTGACTCAGCCCCCAGGACTGAACTTCTCTCCTGGCATAATCAATTTACAGGGTCTTGAAATTTTATTTTCCTTTACAATTACAACACTCTCATTGTCCAAGTGTACTGGCAATTCACGGAGATCAGCCAAACCTTTATACTAGGATCTCAAAAATTTGGCTAACACAGCCAGAATGTCAATATGATTTCTAAATTTAGTTGCTAATTGTCCTATCAAATGGCCTCGTTGCCATGACTAACTAAACAATATATGTGAATGGTGAAGATTAAATTGCTTAGAAAAGAGGGAGGGAACTGGAAGGTGAAAAGAGACATTTAATCATTATCTAAAGCAAAAGGAATTTGGACTCTTGTGTCTGGAATATGAACTTAAAGGGATTTCTAAAGGAAGTGTTTTTCAAATCCAGGCTCTTTTAGTAGAGAAAAATCTGCCAAGATTCAGAGAGATAATGAGGACATCATTTTCTGATTTTAAATGCTGCAACAGATGTTTTTTTTTTTTTAAAGAGATTTATTAAACTACTACAGCATTTCCTAGCTTGAAGATCCTAGGATATGATTTCAGAGAGTGTCTCGAGCTGGAAATGTCCTCAATGGAGACTACATTCTGAATCCTCACTTCCTGTAGACTCAATCCACCCACGTCAAGTTGTTCCAGCTTCACCCACAATGGGCTGCTGCTAACCCCACCATGAATCAGACTTGTCCCTATGACGCTTTGTTTAATTCCGTGGAAATTTCATTTTCTAAATGTCTTAGTGATAACCCTGGTGAACACTCACATTATGTTTAAGATAGAACAGGGCAGGAAATTGAAGGCTCGGGACTTTGGAGCCAGACAGACATGGAGTCAACTCCCTGCCCTGCCATTTTTAGCGGATAACCTAAAACCCCCTAACCTCTTAAAGCCCATGGAATGGACATAATCTATACAGCAAACAACACAGACTCCCCAGCCAGACAGCCTGACTTAAATCCTAACCTCACCACTTACTAGCAGGTTACCTAACCACTCTGTGTCTCAGTTTCCTTATTTGTAAAAAGGGGGAAGTATAGGCCAGTCATTCCTCAGTACAGTAAGTCCCCTATATACGAATAAGTTCCATTCTGAGAGCACATGTGTAACTCCAAGTTGTTCATAAGTCCAACAAAGTTAGCCAGGGTAACACAATTGGTTATATAGTACCAGCTAGATCACCACTGCTTTTACATTTGCTTCCGGACATCCTGGGCCTGAAATAAAGATGCTATATTCTACACAGTCCTGTACAGTAAAGGACACAAAGCACAACCACTTATAGAGGATGCACATACGTGGCAATGTATGCCAGACATACGAACTAATGTGATTGGACATGCGAACACACATTTGCATCTTTGAAAGTTCACAACTTGAATGTTCGTATGTGAAGGAGACTTACTCTATATGCAAATTGGTTCTAGGATTCCCACACCCTAACCCCTACCCTATAAAACCATCCTCTCAGGGTTGACAGGAATGTCACGAAGGGTTTTGGACAAAAATGAAGATATAATTAAGCATTTATCAGGCTGCACTTTGGCCCATTTCCTTGTTGCTAAAAGTTCTGTGGCACTGGAAACTGACCATTTGCATCCCCATTGTTCCTACAGACAGGATCCCTGACACTAGAATAATAAGGTTTTCGTTTAAGGATCACTTAAGATATTTTTCACACCCACAAATTCCAGCAACAAGTTGGAGACCTCCACAGAGGAACAGAATCAGCATGAGAATACAACTTCATCTCCCTGTCCCATGACTTACTTCACTCAGCACTCTCAGACCAAGCAATGATCTCCACACTTTGGCCCACTCTAAAACCCTAGCCCCAGCAGGGAACGGGGGCTCACACCTGTAATCCCAGTACTTTGGCAGACAGAGGCAAGAGGACTGTCTGAGACCAGGGGTTCAAGACAAGTCTAGGCAACTTGGCGAGACCTTGTCTCTACAGTAAGTCAAAAAATTAGCTCAGCATGGTGGCACACGCCTGTGGTTCCAGCTACTTGGAAGGATGAGGTGGAAGGATCACCTGGGCCCAGCAGCCCGAGGCTTTGGTGGCCATGAGTGTGCCACTGAACTCCAGCCTGGACGGCAGAGTGAGACACTTACTCAGGAAAATAAAAATAAAAAAATTAACTGGGTGTGTGGTACACAGCCGTGGTTCCAGCTACTTGGAAGGCTGAGGCAGAAGGATCTCCTGAACCCAACACGTCGAGGCTACAGCAGCCAAGAGTGTGCCACTGCACTCCAGCCTGGGTGACAGAGTGAGACTCCAACTCAAAAAACAAACAAACAAAAAACCCTAGCCACAAAATCCTAGGGGAGATGGTTTTGAGGTTCCCTCCAATCTCCTTGTTCAGCGACCCTATGATTAATCCTCTTTCTCTGCTGTAACCCAGTATCTCAGTGTATTGACTTGCTGTGTGCATTGGGCAGCAAACCTATTAGGGCTACACCCATATGTCCAAATTCACACAGATCGAAATCTTGCAGCTGGACCTGCAGAACCTGCTTACGCGAAAGTTTGATCCTTCCTACACGGGGGGTTCGCATCCCTGGAATACTGTTTGTTTCCATTGGCATTCATTTGGGAAAAATTTATCTATAAATGGACCTGAGCAGTTCAAGCCCGTGTTGTTCAAGCGTCAACTATACTTACATCATAAGTTTGTATGAGAATTAAATGGGTTAATATATGCAAAGCAATTCAGCATTAGTGATGTGGCAGGAAGGGGGTTGGTAGCAGTTAAAGGTATTTTCCTTTGAAAGTCAAGCAGTAAACTCTGAAGACCCGCCAAGCCGGTTTTGTTTGAAAAGGCCAAATGGCCAGAGACTGATGGCTCTCATGGAAATGCAAAAGAGTAACTAATTCACAGATTTATCCAAAACCCCTCTTTTGAAGTTGACGGTTTACAACCCTGCTTGCAGACCCTGCTGCCCTGCAGTTCCTAGAGACCATTTGTTCTTTAAAAGATCTGATTTTTCTTGGTGAGACCTCATCTCTACAATAAAATCAAAAATTAGCCGGGTGTGGTAGCACGCGCCTGTAGTTCCAGCTACTTGGAAGGCTGAGGCGGAAGGATCACTCGAGCCCGGCGGGTCGAGGCTGCGGAGGCCGGGAGCGGCCACTGCACTCCAGTCTGGGCGACAGAGTGAGACTCCAACTCAAAAAAAAAAAAAAAAAAAAATCTGATTTTTCTGAACACCACCTTGTAAATTCCGAAGAGAATGTGTAATCGCTCAACACGACCCCCTCCCTTACCTAAACAAGGATATAAGACCCCTCTTCTTTCGTTCTGCGGGGCTTGACCTGAAAGCGTTAGCCCCGTCAAGCCCGCCGAGTCGATGCCCCGCGTAATACAATGCCACTTCCTGTAATAGTCTCGGTGTCACGATCTCTCTATTTTCCCGCTGCATTAGCACATGGTGTGCACCATATGAGAGTCTGATTTTAGAAGTAGTAGTAGTAATAATGTTATTGTCATTATTATCTAACAGTTTTGTATAGGAATTAGAGAGTACAAAATATCTCAAAAGCAGAAAAGAGTCAATCAGCGGTAGCTATTCTGTATGTGCAACTTCAGAAAATACACAGGCAGAGGATGCTTATTGCCCATTCATTTAAGAATAAACGTTTTTAGTGAGTCATTATAACGTGCTGGGTACTGTGCCCGGTGCTGACATTAGAGAGATCCAGACAGGAGGCCAATCCTCAATAAACCCTAGGGCCAGCAGGGACACAAATGCGTGATAGGTGTTTCAGTGTGGTGATAACATGTCTATACAGGCTTCGGCCACGTGGAAGATCAGGGAAGTGTCCCTAAAGGAAATGACACTTGAGCAGAGTCTTTAAATATGAATAGTGCTGGCCAGATGGCCAAGACAGGGCAGCATTCCAGGAGAGGAAGCACCACACATCATGCCAAGTGCTCTTTCTGTCTTGACATGTCTGATCGTATCATCCTACTTTGCGTCCGATCTCAATTCCCCACTGCCAAGCAGGTGAAGGCCAGGCTCTCCAGCTGGCGTTCAAAAACTTGTCCCAGTCTGACCCTACCCTCTTTGCAGGTCCATCTCCTGCCATTGCCTTCTGCTGAGCACTGTGTTCGATGCGCTCCAAATGGGCTCCCACCACCACACCTTTGCTCATTCAGGTGCTCCAGCCAGAAACACCTTTCTCCTCCTCTTTCACCTAGCATCTTATGCTTCATATCCACCTTCAAGACCCATCAAATGTAATGGCATCAAATGCCTGTAGTTCCAGCTACTTGGAAGGCTGAGGCAGAAGGATCACCTGAACCCAGCAGGTTGAGGCTGTGGTGGCCAGGAGTATGCCACTGCACTCCAACTTGGATGACAAAGTGAGACTTCAGCTCAAAAAAAAAAAAAAGACCCATAAATGCCATCTTTTTGGCAAGTTTCCTATCTGCCCTAGAATAATTCATTCCTTTTCCCACATTCCTTGCCATGTTGTATCATTATGTCTTGTTTAGCTTCCTTTTTCCCCCATCAACTAAAATATAAACTGCACAGGATCCGGGTTTTATTCAAGAGCTTAACCAAACACATGGTCAGCGCTCATCAACTTGAGCTAATATTTCTCTGATGGATGCTGAGCAAATGTTCACTGAGTCATAAAGTCAATATGAGCAGAACTTGTTTGAGGAAGGCGTCAATAAACTGGACCAGAGATTGTTCAAAGCAATTTTGTGCAGCATTTCCTGTGTCCCTGTCTCCTTAGTCTCCCAAGCACTTGTTTTTGAAATGTACAGCCACTAAGAAAAAAACAACTGGAACAAATTACACCTTTGGGGTTCCACATCCCCGTGAGGTGCAATCCTGGTATTTGGGCTTCTCTTACCATGCAGTGGGCGCTCATGGGCTGTCAGAAATCATGACCTAGATTTCCCTGCACAAAAAAATCAAAGGTAATTTCTACCTATTGGCACAGAATAAAATTCTTAGCCTCCATAGCTTGCCAGGGACTTACATGAGATCCATTTGGGGGCTGCTATTAGCAGTGGGGACTTGGCCCCCAGCTCTGCATCGTGGATGGTGCTAAGTGCTTTATCAACGTCACTGGGAATGAACAACACCTATGGAGAAGGCCTATGGCAGCAAAGGTAGAATCAGGCTGGGCAATACCCCCACAGGACTCGGCTCCAAGGGCACCGTTCACATTACATTTTGTGTACTTGCAACCTGGGAGCACATGGAGTACAATGAGAACACACACATACCCTGAGTCCTGAAGCTGGCAACACTGGTCTGGTGGACTTCCATCAGAACTTCTCAGCTTTTAATAAGCAGCAGAATTAGATGAGGGTCTTATTAAAAATGCAGATTCCAGGCCTCAACCTCAGAGATTCACAGTCAGTAAGTCCAATGTAGGTCCACAATCAGTGGACCTATGAATCTGCATCTTAAATTAGGACACCCTGACCCCGCCACCAGGTGATACAGATGCTGGTCTCTTTGGGACCGTTTGCTGACCAACACTGACCTGGCAAGTACATTGTTATGGGAACACTATGACAGTTCCAAATATTTCCTCCTACTCCGCCCTTCCCAGTCTAACTTTAAATCGCTATGCATTTAAGATCAGCACCCTTTTTTTCCCACTTTCATCTGCCATGTCCCTAGGGTTGGACTGCTGGGCTGGTCACATAATGTGGCCATGCTCAGAAAAACTGAGATGGGCATTGTCAGCCCCATCCCACATGTGAAAGTGCCTACAGATGATTTTTCTGTAAGTAGTCCTTCTATACCTTAGACTCCATTCTCTGCTACTAAAAGAACACCACACTTTTATCACTTTCCTCTCCCAGAGGGAGCATCAGGGTTTACCTCTTCTCTGGAATGTGACTATCTGCTCCCATTGTAGAAATAAGTTCTACTTGATTCCTGTGCCAAAACTCTTTCTTGCTGTTGTCACTTCCTTAGTTCACAGATCACACCTGACCTTTGCAGAATCTTCCTTAGTCTACTCACATGAGTATTTTTTGAGCATCTTCTGGGACTACCAGCCTCTGGACTCACCTCACAAGGTGGTGAAAGACAAGCAGAAACTCTAGTGTTCACAATACCATTGGGCATTGCTACTGGCTGCCATAATTTGTATCCTAAAAGATGATGGTAGATTGTTCTGGATTTTTTGTTGTTGTTGTTTTTCTTTGTTGCCCAGGCTGGAGTGCAGTGGCATGCTCACAGTCACTGCAGCCTCGACCTGCTGGGCTTAGGCAATCCTTCCATCTCAGCCTTCCAAGCAGCTGGAACCACAAATGCACACCACCATGCCCGGCTAGTTTTTTTTATTAATTGTAGAGACAAGGTCTCACCAAGTTACCCAGGCTGGTCTCAAACCCACGGGCTCAGGCAATCCTCTCTCGTCTTGGCCTCCCAAAGTACTGGGATTATAGACTGAGCCACCACACCCGACCTACTGTCCTGTTTTTGCCTACCCAGCATTTCTTTATTTTTCTTCTTGTCACAAGACCCCGACTTTCCTTTGGGTAACTGTCCATCTACCATTCCATGTGTTTCTGGTGGGACTTGGTGTCCCTAGCTCACCAAATAGGAAGATTGGTTGAGGGGTGTGCTCTGGACCGAGCTAGGCTGATACAACTCACCCCCAAGAATACGAATCAGCAGAGTGACACAAGGAGGGAAAGAGGTTGAAGCTGAGTCATCCTGATGACAGTGTCCAAGAGGGCCTGTTCGTGGAACTTCTGCAGTTCTCCTGGTTACTTCTGTCCAGAAGCCTCCGTTGATTACCTAAAGCTATTCAATACAGCCCATTTTACGTATGTTAACTTGAGTTGGTTTTTAACCATAACCAAAAAAAAAAAATGTTACTGATGTATATTAATTAATTAATGCTTTTTCAGAGACTAACTTGGTAGTACAAACTAAAATATGCAGTTCTACCACAGTATCACAGTTATGATGTTCATTCTCATGCAGTTTGACTTCTGAATGTGGTAGTTTCCAAACTATTCCATGGGAGAGTCTCATGGCTGAAAAAAAATCAAACTGACAGTTCTAAGAATGTTTCTTGAAATTCAGCACTCAGCTTCTATTCCATTTGTTCCTGTATGTAGATGGCAAAAAAGTTATGCTTAAAAGGAGGGCTTTTTAGCCAGGCATGGTAGCGCGTGCCTGTAGTTCCAGCTGCTTGGAAGGCTGAGGTGGAAGGATCGCTGGAGCCCAGCAGGTCGAGGCTGCGGTGGCCGGGAGTGGCCACTGCACTCCAGTCTGGGTGACAGAGTGAGACTCCAACTCAAAAAAAAAAAAAAAAAAAGGAAGGCTTTTGAGGGGATTTTTTCATTTTGGAAAATATAATGCAGTTAAATAAAGCTTGATATTCATGCCTTGGAAATTCATTTTTTCTGCAGCTTGTCACATTCCAGAGAGATATTCCAGTTGGAGGGGCAAGCTCCATCCTCTAAGTTGAGGAATTTAATGGATCCAATATGCTCTCACCCCCTCTCCCACACTGTTTATAATCCTTCCCAAGGGAGTAAATGGACTCCAACTTATATCACGTTAATTAAAGTCCTTGGCAAGTCTTCATTTGACCGGCCAAGATTCATCCTGTAGAAAACACATTTCATGGCTGGGCTCAATGGCTCAGTCTATAATCCTGACACTTTGGGAGGCCAAGGCAAGTGGATTGCCTGAGCCCTCAGGTTTGAGACTAGCCTGGGCAACTTGGGGAGACCTCATCTCTACAATAAAAATAAAATAAAAATTTAGCTTGGTGTGGTAGCACACACCTATAGTTCTGACTACTTGGAAGGCTGAGGCGGAAGGATCGCCAGAACCCACGCTGGGGTGGTCGTGAGTGTGCCACTGCACACCAGCCTGGGAGTCAGAGTAAGACTCCAACTCAAAAAAAAAAAAAAGAAAACACATTTCACTGCTGGTTGTTGATGGAGGAGAGCCCCAGAGAAGCTTCTTGGCAGCTTATTGACTTGTAATTGTTTCCTAGAAAACTATTCAAAATCTCCACCCAAAACTTTAAATAGATCTTTTTAAAAATGAAATCTTTGTCCCTCAACAGGAAAAAATAGTTAAGGCAATTCATCAGAACTCAAGTTCAAAGTAAAGATGATTTTGATAGAAAAACAAACTTTCAGCTTTAAAAAAAGGTTGTTTAATTTGAACTGCTTTGCCATTATCGATCTATGAAAATCAGGTGATTATTCTGGGTTCCAGATGTAGACCTATAAGTATCAGGTTTAGATTGCTTCACTCTGACTTTCTCTAAATAGAACGTTGCCTTATTCTTATGATAAATTCTATCTATTATCTTCCATACTTGTCACCAGTTGCCAAGGAAACTTTTCTTCCTTGTGTGTATGGCAGATTTTTATTGTGTCTTTTTAAAAAAATCTGTTTGAAAGCAAATGTGTTTTGTGTTTCTCATTCTTGTGAAGACAACAAGAAGGAAAATACAGTTTCTAATCCTCAATGAGGAAAAGTTTTAGCCAAACATGGAAATGATTTACCTTAAAACATGTTTTGCTGCATGAGCTAAGACAATGGTTTTGAAATACCAGTTAGTGGACTACTTACATCGGGAAGAATGAGGGAGCTGCTTCTCTTTTTTTTAGGTGGAGTCTCACTCTGTTGCCCAGGCTGGAGTGCAGTGGCACACTCACAGCCACCGTAGCCTTGACCTGCTGGACTCAAGCGATCCTTCCGCCTCAGTCATCCAAGTAGCTGGAACTACAGGCACACACCACCATGCCCAGCTAATTTTTTGATTTATTGTAGAGGTGAGGTCTCACCAAATTGCCCAGGCTGGTCTCAAACCCATGGGCTCAGGCAATCCTCTCACCTCAGCCTCCCAAAGTGCTGGGATTTTAGGCATGAGTATTGCAACTGGCCCTTTTTTCTTTTTCTTTTTTCTTTTTTTTTTGAGTTGGAGTCTCACTCTGTTGCCCAGGTTGGAGTGAAGTGAGGTGCTCATGGCCACTGTAGCCTCGACCTGCTGGGCTCCCGTGATCCTTCTGCCTCACCCTTCCAAGTAGCTGAAACTACAGGCGTGAGCCACCATGCCCAGCTAATTATTTTTATTTTTATTTTATTTACTGTAGAAACCAGGTCTTGCCAAGTTGCACAAGCTGATCTTAAACTCCTGGGCTCAGACAATCCTCTTGCCTCTGCCTCCCAAGGCGCTGGGATTACAGGTATGAGCCACCGTACCCAGCCAAGGGAGCTTCTTTTTTTTTTTTT
>NW_007259504.1:190270-194318 GCF_000164805.1 Carlito syrichta
AGGCTGAGGTGAGTAGATTGCCTGAGCCCACGGGTTCGAGACCCGCCTAGGCAACTTGGCAAGACCTCATCTCTACAATAAATCAAAAAGAAAAAAAAAAAATCAACCAGGCATGGTAGCACGTGCCTGTAATTCCAGCTACTTGGAAGGCTGAGGCGGAAGGATCGCCGGAGCCCAGCAGGTCGAGGCTGCGGTGTCTGGAAGCGGCCAGTGCACTCCAGTCTGGGCGACAGAGTGAGACTCCAACTCAAAGAAGAAAAAAAAAGAAAATGTGTCCAGGGTGCAGTGACCTGGAAAAGCAAGTGACAGAAAAGTAAATATAGAATAATCATAATCATATGTTTGGGAAAATGTCTAAATATGCATGTGATTTTATTATACACCAAAGGTTTTAGAAGGCAAGACACAATACTACACTAGCAGTGAGGTTTTTCTAGGAAGGGCCAAGTAGGAGAGAGGGGACTTACTTTCCACTTTTCACCCTTCTGCACATTTTGAATTCTTTTTACCTGAAGCATGTACTACTCTTATAACTGAAATTAATTAATCAACAGTGAAAATGTGTTAAAAGCTTCCCAAGGGATTCTGATAATCAGTCAGTTTCAAGGACCATTGCATCAGACAAATGAGATAAAAGTTCATTAGTTTAATTTCTCAATTAGAGGAACTGAGCTTCCTCTCAAGATGCAACTTCTTCCAATTATCCTGTCAAACAATGTTGACACTCACTAGCACTTGTCTACACACACAATAAAGGAGAGAAGAAATGAGGGGGGAAACCAAAATGCTCATATTGAAATCTGCAGGTGAAATATTATAGAATGAGAAGGGAGGGGAGACTTAAAACCACTTTTACAGGGACAGCAGACAGGAAAACTAAATTACTACCCACTATCTTAAACTTGCAATGCACAAAGTGCTTTGTCTCACTTCCTTTAATTAAAATATTTATAAGCCAAGCTAAAATATTACTGCTTTAGTTCCCTCCTGAAAAGTTCAAATTTTGATTGTCCTGTGGCCAAGAAAATGAATGTTATTATTACCCATTGTAATGCAGGTCTTAATGAAATAGGCTGAGTCAACTCCAAGTGGAATATTCTTTAGTGTTCCTCAATGGTGAGATCCCACTGCCACTAGCCAAAGAAACAAACATTTTCTACTCTTTAGATTATAGCTTTGAAACATAAGCTTTTCTACTCTTGCCTCCTTCGTCCTCCTCCATGCAGGACTTGGCTCTACACCCTTTCAGAGATGAAGGCAACTTTAAAAGCATATAGACAAAACTCGGGACTGAAATTCCTACAGGTAGGAGTTAGGAAGAAATGATTCTCAACTCAGGCTCTCCATCAGAACAACACTGCAGTACCAATTCAGCATTCAGACTCCTGACAACCACACCTAGAAATTTTGATTCAATAAGTTGATCCCTGGGCCAAGAATCTGAGTTTTAACCAGTGCCCCAAGTGATTTTGATGTTCCCTTTAAGGGGAACCACTGGAATGAAAACAGTTCTGAACTGAGAGTTAAAATATTTAGATTATAGGCTGAGATCTGATGTTGTCTGTGTTATTTTGGACAAGTCACATCACCTCGCTATGCCTTAGTTTCTTTCTGTTGGAGGATTAGAATACAGTGATCTCTGAGGTCTCTTCAACCTCTAAACTTTTATGATACTATAAATTATGAAACCTCTCCATGTTACTTTCTAGTTCTGCAGTTGTTTCTGTTACTATTTAATGCAGGAACATTCTTTATGGGCTCTCCTATAAAGCAATGAATCAAATCTTTTTCGTTAGGTGTCTCCAAGTGTTATTGTTAAGGTCAGACCAGGTTAGACCACAGCATTGCCCTAACGTACTCAGTCACTTCAATATAAATAATTCGCCGGGCTCGGTGACTCAGCCTGTAACCCTGTGCTTTGGGAGGCTGAGGTGAGTGGATTGCCTGAGCCCGCGTGTTCGAGACCCGCCTGGGCAACTTGACTAGACCTCATCTCTACAATAAATCAAAAACTAGCCTGGCGTGGTAGCGCGCACCTGTAGTTCCAGCTACTCGGAAGGCTGAGGCAGAAGGATCGCCGGAGCCCAGCGGGTTTGAGGCTGCGGTGGCCGGGAGCGGCCACTGCACTCCAGTCTGGGCGACAGAGTGAGACTCCAACTCAAAAAAAAAAAAAATCAATAATTCCCACTGTGCCTCCAGCCATGGAAATCTCTCTGAACTCGTGTCTCTCTTCTGGTCTTGGATGGTCATTTGGATAAATTCCAGTTATTAGCTTCTCCAACCCAGTTACCCTAATCATCTAGTCATGCTTTGACAGAGGCTAGTTGCTGACCCGACATTCACACTCACCTGGCCCACTCCTTGTCCCTACTAAGAGAAGCTCAATTTTTTTTCAGGGCAGCTGAAAATATCTAATTTCCCAGTTTTCTGTGCAGCTAGGGATGGTCATGTCACATGGTTCTGTCCAGTGAGATATAGGTAGAACTCCCCAGGGAAGCCATCCTTTTCTGAATAAAAAGTCAAATCATTTGGCTCTCTCTTCTCCCTGCTTTTTTTGGCCTTGAACTTGGATGTGAGGCTTGGAGGCAATCATATTGAAATCCCAAGATACATCTGAGAATGAAATCCTATATGCTCAAAAAAGGAAAATGGAAAGATATTTAATGCCAGGCCCCTAGTGGTATTATTGAACCATTGTACCAGCCCTGAACTGCTTACCTCCAAACACACACAAAAAATAAACTTCTGTGTTTAAGCTATCAAACAGGGTTTTATGTTACTTGTGGAATCCAGTAAGATGCACACTTCCTCAGTAGGCCAATGTGGCTACCGTACCCTCATTAAGTGTCATGCCTGCTGAGCCTTGGTCTTTCTAAAAAGTTTTCTTTTCTTTTTTTCACCCTTGTTCTCAAGGACTCATTACATCTTTACACTTTTTTTTTTGAGTTGGAGTCTCACTCTGTCGCCCTGACTGGAATGCAGTGGCCACTCCCGGCCACCGCAGCCTCGACCTGCTGGGCTCCGGTGATCCTTCCGCCTCAACCTTCCAAGTAGCTGGAACTACAGGCGCGCGCTACCACACCCGGTTGATTTTTTGATTTATTGTAAAGATGAGGTCTCGCCAAGTTGCCCAGGCGGGTCTCGAACCCACGCGCGCAGGCAATCTACTCACCTCAGCCTCCCAAAGGCGCGGGATTATAGGCTGAGCCACCAAGCCCGGCTACATCTTTACACTTTTAACTTTGGGGAGATCTACTTAATCCCAAGAAGTCTGTCCTAACTTTTCCTATCATTAACTATTTCTTTCTTTCTTTCTTTCTTTCTTTTTTTTTTGAGTTGGAGTCTTTGTCGCCCAGGCTGGAGTGCAGTGGCAGGATCACATCCACCACAACCTCCACCTGATGGGCTCAGGTAATCCTTCCACTTCAATCCTTCCATCTCAGCCTCATTTGCTTCAGCAAATCAAGTTTTTTGGACAAATCTTTTTCAAGGGCAAATAGTAAGTCTATTTTGGAACAAAGAGAATTATTTATAAAGAGAAAGAGAGTCAGAAAGTATTTGTAGAAGAAAGCAAATGTTTCCATGTTCAGCCCTCAGTTCCAAATGTCTCCTTATTTTTCCCCAAAGACACATTAAATCTTAAGTAAATATGTAGCTGGAACTACAGGCAAGCACCACTGAGCCTGGCTAATTTTTTTTTTTTTTTTAATTGTAGAGATGAGGTCTTGCCAAGTTGCCCAGGCTGGTATCAAACCCCTGGGCTTAGGCAATCCTCTCACTTCCACCTCCCAAAGTGCTGTGATTACAGGCATGAGCCATCACACCCAGCCTCATTAACTATTTTCAAAATGTAAATATGCCTAAATATGAGATGCCTACACAGATTGTTTTATTAGAAACCAAGTTCTAACATAATCTACAATAAATTGAAAAGAAGGGTTATAGAGAGCTTCAAAATTGTCAAGCTTCAAATTTGTCAAAAAAAAGTAGTTTTTTGTTTTGTTTTGTTTTGTTTTTTGAGTTGGAGTCTCACTCTGTCGCCCAGACT
>NW_007259504.1:194353-198854 GCF_000164805.1 Carlito syrichta
CTCACCTCAGCCTCCCAAAGGCGTGGGATTACAGGCTGAGCCACCGAGCCCGGCTCAAGTAGTTATTCACTCATCGATGCATTCATTCATTAAGCAAATATTCATTGCATATATAAACTGCTTGTCTCAGAGTGCTGTGGTAAGCACTGAAGGATATTCAAAGGGAATAGGGTCCATCTTCTCCCCTGGAGTTGGGACATGAAGATACGCAGGCCTGAAACTGTTATGTAATAATGCAAAGGCAGCAGGTGATCAAGCGATAAAAGAGAGAACTTGACCGAAAATGTGTATTATCATTCAGAGAGGATGGAAATTACACAGGTTGGAACAGTTTTCTGGACAATTTCTAACAAAACATTTGCTTCAGCAAATCAAGCGCTTTGGACAAATCTTTTTCAAGGTCAAATAGTAAATCTATTTTGGAACAAAGAGAATTATTTATAAAGAGAGAGAGAGTGTGTCAGAAAGTATTTGTAGAAGAAAGCAAATGTTCAGCCCTCAGTTCCAAATGTCTCCTTATTTTTCCCCAAAGACACATTAAATCTTAAGTAAATATGAAGCCAGATTCCAGATCATTTCTGCCAACTAGAACTCCAAAATGGTGATCCTAATGATTTTCTTATCATATCCTGTTTCTGTATAGCTATGTCCTCTTACCAATGAGACTGCAGTGATGTGGGATGCAAAGGCGGGTGCTCAGTCAGCAAAGTCCCTCCTCAAAACACTCTGAATTAAATCACAGAGATAACGTCTGCGAAATCACGTTAAAGAAGGAGAAATCGCTATCGAAATAAAGCTGTGTAACTATTGTCAGATAAATATGAAAATAGAACATAAAATGCTTCACCTCTTTTTTAGTTTTGTTTTTCATTGACACACAATAATTATACTTATGTTTCTATACATGTATACATTGCATAGTGATCAAATCCGGGTCATTAGCGTATCCATTACCCAAAACACTTGTCACCTCTTTGTGGTGAGAACATTCAATAATCACTCTTCTAGCTATTTTGAAATATACATTGTTGTTAGCTATAGTCACCCTATTGTGCAAGAGAACACCAGAACTTATCCTCTGTAATTTTATACCCATTGATCAGTCCCTCCTCGTACTCTGCCCGCCCTACCTTCTCTAGCCTCTGGCAATCACAGTTCTATTCTCTACTTCTCTGAGATCAACTTTTTTAGATTCCACATGTGAGTGAGATTATATGATGTTTGTCTTTCTGCACTTGACTTAGTTCTCTTAACATAATGTCCCCTAGGTTCATCTCTGTTGCCACAAATGACAGGAGTTCATTCTTTTCTATGGCTGAATAGCATTTCATTGTGTATCTATACCACATTTTGAAAATCCATTCATCCATTGAAAGACACTTCAATTGATGGCATATCCTGCTTGTTGTGAATAGTGCTGCAATAAACATGGGAGGGCAAATATCTCTTCAGTAGACTGATTTCCTTTCTTTTGAACATGTGCCCAGCAGTGAGACTGCTGAATCATAAGGTAACTCTATTTCTAGGTTTTTAAGGAACCTCTATACTGCCGTCCATTGTGGTCATACTGATTTACATTCCTGCCAAAAATGTGCTAGCATTCTCCTTTCTCCACATCCTCGACAGTATTTGTTATTTTATGTCTTTTTGGTTATAGCTATTCTCACTGGAGTGAGATTTTCACTGTGATTTTGATTTTCAATTCCTTCATGATGGTGATGTCAAGCATTTTTTTCATATACTTGTTGGCCATTTGTATGTCTTTTGAGAAATGTCTATTTAGATCTTTTGCCCATTTTTTAATTGGGATGGCAAAAAGAAACAAGTAATCCGATGTTTACATTTCACCCTTTTTATTTCACTATACATTATGTATTCCCTTTAACATGTCATGCAAATCAAACCTGGAAGCTATAGGTTTAGAGTGACAGATACATGAACCAATTGTGAAACTACCAAAGAACCCTAGTTTGCAAAAGGTCACTTTCCCTGGGTAGCAGAAAGCTTATTGTTATTGTTTTTTGTTAAAATAAAATAAACAAACAAATATATATTTTGAAAAACCTGTTCGCTTTATCAGATGTACAGCATCGTTTATCAGCCATACTTCTATCATAAAATACATTATTTGGACTGGGCAGGGTGGCTCACACCTGTAATCCTAGCACTTTGGGAGGCCAAGGCAAGAGGATTGCATGAGCCCAGGGATTCGAAACCAGCCTGGGCAACTTGGCAAGATCTCGTCTCTTCAATAAATCAAAATATTAGCCAGGCACAGTGGCACGCGCTTGTAGTTTCCACCTACTTGGAAGGCTGAGGCAGAAGGATCACCTGAGCCCAGGAGTTCAAAGTTGTGGTGCCGTGAATGTACCACTGCACTCCAGCCTGGAAAACAGAGTGAGACTCTAACTAAAAAAGCTAACAAACAAAAAAACTTTATTTGGCTTGTTTCTGAACTATGAACTAAAATGCTGATTTCAGGTTGTAATTGACAGCTTCTACTCTGTCACAATCATTCTGGAAAGCAGGAAGGAAAGGATGTTGTACAGATTTGCTTAAGGCCTCCCCTGAACTTTCTAGAATAATCCTAACTCAAATATTCGGTCCCACTCTCTGTGCATGTCCTTGAGCTGGTCACACCAAGCATCTCTGTCCTGGGCAATTGTGGTGTTTTCTTCCTAGCACCCCCTGCTTGGCAAGGACTGCTCCCACCCACTTCCAATCAGGTGGTTTTGTCAGGGGCTCTCAATTAAAATACCAAGGATAGGTAAACATCTATGATTACTATGTCCTCTTGGTTAATTGGTCCCTTTGTTATCATGAAATAGCCTGTGGTCTTCTTATCCCTGGTAATATTCTTTGCCCAGAAATCTGCCTGATAGATTATTAATAACAATAAACAGCCGGGCTCGGTGGCTCAGCCTGTAATCCCATGCCTTTGGGAGGCTGAGGTGAGTGGATTGCCTGAGCCCGCAGGTTCGAGACCCGCCTGGGCAGCGAGACCTCATCTCTACAATAAATCAAAAAATCAGCCGGGCGTGGTAGTACGCGCCTGTAATTCCGGCTATTCGGAAGGCTGAGGTGGAAGGATCACCGGAGCCCAGCAGGTCGAGGCTGCGGTGGCCGGGAGCGGCCACTGCCCTCCAGTCTGGGCGACAGAGTGAGACTCCAACTAAAAAAAACAACAACAACAACAACAAAAATAAACTTATAGAAAGTTTTGCACGTCAGAGTTTATATGGATTAGTGATTTCAGGATTTTGATGGAGAATAATGCCAAGGAACAAATTTAGTTTTTTTTTCTTTCATATCCTGAAGCTGTGGTCAATATGAAAAGGCATTTTCATGAAAAATGACCAGATATTTTCACTGGCTTTCATTTCTCTATGCTGACAAGTATAAGGTGTAAAATTTTCAGGCCGGGCTCGGTGGCTCAGCCTATAATCCCAGCACTTTGGGAGGCCGAGGTGAGTGGATTGCCTGAGCCCGCGGGTTCAAGACCCGCCTGGGCAACTTGGTGAGACTTCATCTCTACAATAAATCAAAAATTAGTCGGGCGTGGTAGCGCGTGCCTGTAGTTCCAGCTACTTGGAAGGCTGAGGCGGAAGGATCACCAGAACCCAGCAGGTCGAGGCTGCAGTGGCCGTGAGCGGCCACTGCACTCCATTCTGAGTGAGAGTGAGACTCCAACTCAAAAAAAAAAAGAAAATTTTTCAGATGGTCATGAATTCTCAGGGCCTGATCATACATGGGCAATAAATATCTTAAAGGCTTTTTATCTGGATCTAGGCTTCACTCCAATGGTGAATTGAATTCTGCCTCTTGAAATCATAAAACAAAAAACAAAAACCCTTTACCTTTCCAAAAATTGTGCTAAAATACACATAACACAAAATTGCCATCTTGATCATTTTTAAGTTCAATAGTATGAAGTATATTCTTATTGCTGTGCAACCAATTTCCAGAAGTTTTTCATCTTGCAAAACTCTATACCTATTACAGAATTTCCCATTTGCCCATTCCTGCAGTCCCTGGAAACCACCGTTCTACTTTTTGTCTCTATGAATTTGAATTTCCTTTACTTTTTAAACCACATTATACCTCGTCGATATCAAAGAGTTGCACTTTGGCATAAATTCAAACAATTTAAAAAGGCATGAAGTAGAACATTAAATTCTTCCCATTCCAAATTCCACAGCCCAGAGATAATGACTATGAACAGTTTTGTGTAAACTGTGCTTTTTTGTCCCACATCTATTTGAGAAAGAGGGAAAGTATTAAATCACATCCCCTCTCATGAGGTCCCCTGATCACTGTGCCTCTAAATTTCGTGGTCCTCCAGCTGCTATTCACTCATTGTGAGCCCATGTTCATTTTATACTGTTCCAGACCATAACGCATGGGCTCCACCACCCACCACTCCCACCATAGGTAACTGCCACTTTTTTTTTTTTTTGAGTTGGAGTCTCACTCTGTTGCCCAGGCTGGGGGGCAGTGGCAT
>NW_007259504.1:198874-200158 GCF_000164805.1 Carlito syrichta
TGCCCAGGCGGGTCTCGAACCCGCGGGCTCAGCAATCCACTCACCTCAGCCTCCCAAAGCGTGGGATTACAGGCTGAGCCACCGAGCCCGGCTAACTGCCACCTCTTTAACCCAGTCCTCTTGCAGGGACCAGGAAGTGCATGTAAACACAGAGATTCAGTGTAGGACCTCATCATCTACTTCCATTCTCAATACTAACTCGGAAAAAGTAGCAGACATAAAAGATTTAACATAGCTGATAATACCTAAAACCTATCATTTATAAGTTATCTACCAAATACTACTTTTCCCACCAAATAAAGGAAAAGCAACCCATGTAAACCCTTCCCAGGGGCTTCCCCATGGACTCACCCTGTTCCTATTTTTGTTCCCTTGGCCTTGAGTTCTCCATTATTTCTAAGATATCTCCTATTTGTAGGCTCTGTCAAGAATATCTTCCCAGGTTGGGCACAGTAGCGCAAGCACGTAATCCCAGCACTTTGGAGGGCCGAGGTGAGAGGATTGCCTGAGACCAGGGGTTCGAGACCAACCTGGGCAACTTGGTGAGATCTTATCTCTACAATAAATCAAAAAAAATTAGCCAGGCGTGGTGGCTCACGCCTGTAGTTCCAGCTATTTGGGAGGATGAGGTGGAAGGATCGCCTGAGCCCAGCAGGTTGTGGCTGCGGTGGCTGTGAGCATGCCACTGTACTCCAGCCTGGGCAATAGAGTGAGACTCCGATTTAAAAAAAAAAATTTTTAATTAAAAAAAAAAAGAATATCCCTTACCTCCCTGGAAATCACTGGCAAAGCTGTTCCTCTACTTGCTCTCACCCAAATTCCCTCACCTCAGCAGTAATCCCTAGTCTAAATTATTCAGTCCAAAATAACACTCCAGGGACTCCAGAAGACTTGCTCCCCAAGATGTTCCATTCCAGGACCCTGTGATTGACAAATATATTTTAATATTCTTCTAAGTCTTCAGTTGGATTAGACGCTCATACAAACACATGGTCATTCTTGTTGTTAACTTCTGCACCATTTCAGGGCTGGTTAATATGGCACCAGCTGCTATGATAAATAAACTCCAAAATTTCAGTAGCTTGTCATATGATGCCTAGTGAAGATGCTCTTGGTTTGTGACAAATCTTTTTTTTTTTTTTTTTTGAGTTGGAGTCTCACTCTGTCACCCATCCTGGAGTGCAGTGGCCACCGCAGCCTCGACCTGCTGGGCTCTGGTGATCCTTCTGCCTCAGCCTTCCAAGTAGCTGGAACTACAGGTGCGCGCTACCACACCCAGTTCAT
>NW_007259505.1:0-981 GCF_000164805.1 Carlito syrichta
CCCTCAAATTCATTACCTTCCTTGTAATTAGATTCCTCTCCATTCCATTCCTTTCCATACCTCTCCATTTTCCTCCATTCCATTCCATTCCACTCCACTTCTTTCTATTCCATTGCACACCATTCCATTCCATTCCAATCCTCTCTATTGCATTCCAATCCTCTCAATTACATTCCTTTTCACTCCATTCCATTGCATTCCACTCCATTCCATTCCATTCCTCTCCATTCCATTCCATTTCATTAATCTCTGTAACGTTCCTACCCATTCCATTTCATTCCTATCCTTTACATTCCTCTCCATTCCATTCCATTCATTCCATTCCATTGCTCTCTATTACTCTCCATTCCATGCCTCTCTATTCCTTTCTATTCCATTCTATTCCATTCCACTCACCTCCATTCAACTCCACTGCCTTCCATTTTATTCAATTCCTCTCCATTCTTTCCTATTCCATTCCATTCCCTCCACCATATTCCATTCCTCCCCATTCCATTTCATTCCACTCATTTCCACTCCATTTCATTCCAATCCTTCCATTCCAATCCTATCATTTACATTCCAATCCTCTCCATTCCATTCCATTCCATTGCTTTGCATTCCTTTCCTTTCCTTTCCTCTCCATTCAATTCTTCTCCGTAACATTTCACTCTATTGCATTCCATTCCATTCCATTTCTCTCCTTCCATTTCCCTCCATTCCATTCCTTCCATTCTTCTTCATTCCATACCATTCCAAACCTCTCCATTCCTTTCGATTCATTTCATTTCATTCCCCTACATTCCATTCCATTCCATTACACTCCATTCCATTCCATTCCATTCCACTACACTCCATTCCACTCAATTACATTACATTTCATTCCCTTCCTCTCCATTCCATTCAATTATACTCCATTCCATTCTATTCCATTCCATTCCCATTCATCTCCATACCATTCCTCCACATTTTATTCCATTCCTTTCCATCCCATTCGATTCC
>NW_007259505.1:1001-2350 GCF_000164805.1 Carlito syrichta
CCATTCCATTCCATTTCACACTATCGGTTGCATTCCATTCCATTTTATTCCTCTCCATTCCTCTCACTTACATTTCATTCCATTAGATTCCATTCTTCTCTATTCCATTCCATTCTATTCCACTCCTTTCCATTCCATTCCAAACTTTTCTATTCTATTACAATCCATTTCATTGCATCCCTCTCCATTCAATTTCATTCCATCCATTACCTTCCTCTCCATTCAATTCCATTCCATTACATTCCTCTCCTTTCCGACCTATTGCATTCCATTCCTTTTCTTTCCATTCTATTCCTCTCCATTCGAATCCAAAGGTTCCCATTCCGTTCCATGGGATTCAGTTATATTCGATTCCATTCCATTCCACTCCAAGACATTCCATTCGGCACCATTCCATTCCATTCCATTCCTGTCCATTCCATTCTAGTCCATTCCATTCAATTTCAGTCCATTCCATTCCTTTAAATTCCATTCCACTGCATTCCATTCCATTCCATTCCTTTCCATTTCATTCCATTCCAAGGTTCTCCAAATCTTTCCAGTCCTCTCTATTGCATTCATCTCCATTTAATGCCTTTCCATTCCTTTCCTCTTCATGCTTTTCCATTCCATTCCTCTGATCCCATTCTATTCCATTTGATTCCACTCCACTCCATACCATTCAAATCCTCTCCATTACATTCTAATCCATTCCATTCCATTTCTCTCCATTCCATTCCATTCCTATCAATTCATTTCCATTCCATTCCTTTCAATTCCATTCCACTACTCTACATTCTATTCCACTCTATTCCTTCCCATTCCATTCCTCTCCATTCCTTTCCATTCCATTGCATTCCATTTCATTCCACTCCCATCCATCCACTCAATTCCTCTCAATTCCGGTACATTCCATTCCATTTCATTCCTTTCCTATCCCTTCTATTTAATTCCATTCCATTCCTCTCTATTCCATTCCATTCCCTGCCATTCCGTCCATTCCATTCCTTTCCATTCCACTCCATTTCATTACATTACACTCCATTCCATTCCATTCCCTTCCTTTCCAATCCATTCCATTCCATTCTATTACATTCCACTCACTCCATTGTATTTCTCTCCACAGCATTCCACTTGTGTCCATTCCATTTCATTCAATTGCATTCCACTCCATTCCATTCCATTGTATTCCATTCCTTTCCATTCCGTTTCCATTCCTCTCCATTTTCTCCATTCCATTCCTCTCCATTCCAATACACTCACTTCATTCCATTGCACTCCATTGTTTTCCATTCCATTCCACTCCTTTCCATTACATTTCATTCCTTTCATTTCCATTCCAATCCTCTATATTCCATTCCATCCATTTC
>NW_007259505.1:2806-3577 GCF_000164805.1 Carlito syrichta
CCATGTCTCTCCATTTCATTCAATTTCTATCCATTGCATTCCATTCCATTCCATTCCACTCCATTCTATTCCAGTCTATTCCTTTCCATTCCTTTCCATTCCATTCCATTCCACTGCATTCCATTCCATGCCACTCCCCTCAATCCATTCCATTTCTCTCCATTCCATTCCATTCCTCTCCATTCCAATACAGTCACTTCATTTCTTTGTACTTCATTGCCTTCCATTCCATTCCACTCGTTTCCATTCCATTCCATTCCATTCGTTTCCATTCCCATCCTATATATTCCATTCCATTCCACTCGATTCCCCTCAAGTACATTTCATTCTATTCGATTACATTCCATTCCTCTCCATTCCGTTCCATTCCATTCCATTGTATTTCATTCCATTCCATTCCTTTCCTTTCCATTCGTCTCCATTTCCTTCCTCTATATTCCATTCTATTCCATTCCTCTCCATTCCATTCCATTCTATTGCATTCCATTTCACTCCATTCCATTGCTTTAAATTCCGTTCCACTGCATTCCATTCCATTCCATTCCTCTCCATTCCACTCCATTCCATTGTTCTCTAATCCTTTCCAGTCCTCTCTATTCCATTCATCTCCATTCCAAGCTTTTCCACTCCTTTCCTCTCCATTCTTCCCTTTCCATTCCACTGATCCCATTCCATTGCATTCGATTCCACTCCACTCTATTCAATTCCACTCCACTCCATTCCATTCAAATCCTCTGCATTATATTCCATTCCATTCCATTCCATGTCTCT
>NW_007259505.1:3793-5075 GCF_000164805.1 Carlito syrichta
TCCATTCCTTTCCATTCCTCTCCATTCCATTCCACTCCACTCCATTCTATTCCACTCTATTCCTTTCCATTCCATTCTGTTCCATTCCATTCCATTCCATTGCATTCCATTCCATTCCACTCCACTCAATCCATTCCATTTCTCTCCATTCCATTCCATTCCATTCCTCTCCATTCCAATACACTCACTTCATTCCTTTGTGCTTAATTGATTTTCATTCCATTCCACTCCTTTCCATTCCATTCCATTCGTTTCCATTCCAATCCTCTCTATTCCGTTCCATTCCATTTCAGTCCATTTCCCTCAAATACATTTCATTCTTTTCCATTCCAATCCATTCCTCTCCATTCCTTTCCATTCCATTCCGTTTCATTGCATTCCATTCCATTCCATTCCATTCCATTCCACTCGATACTACTCCAGTCTATTCCTTTCCACCCCAATCCATTCCTCTCCACACCATTCGACTTGTGTCCATTCCATTCCATTCCTCTCCATTCCATTCCATTGTTTTCCATTCCTCTCCATTCCATTCCTCTCCCTTCTTCTCCATTCCTTTTCCCTCCATTCCTCTATTCCATTCCATTATTTTCCATTCCAATCCATTCCATTCCATTCCTCTCCATTCCATTGCTTTCCACTGTATTCCATTCCATTCCATTCAATTCCTCTCCATTCCAGACCATTCCATTCCATTCTTTTCCTCCCCATTCCACTCCATTCCATGCCATTCTTCTTCATTCTTTTCCATTCCTTTATAGTTCATTCCTCTCCATGCCATTCTAGTCCTCTCCATTCTTAGCCATTCTTGTTCTTTCCATTCCATTCCATTCCTATTCTCTCCATTGCATTCCGTTCCATTACTTCCCTATTAATTTCATTCCTCTTCTTTCCATTCACTTTCATTCTTCTCCATTCCATTCCATTTCACTCCAAACCATTACATTAATTTCCATTCCTTTCCTCTCCATTCAATTCCATTTATTCTATTCCATTCCTCTCCATTTTGTTCCATTCCCTTCCCTTCCATTCTATTACATTCCATTTCTCTCCATTCCATTCCATTCCATTATATTACATCCCTTTCCATTACTCTCCATTCTCCTCCTCTCCATTGCATTCCATTTCTTTAAATTCATTCCCCTCCATACCATTCCGTTCAATTGCATTCCATTTCTTTCCATTCCATTGCTCTCCAATGCATCCAGTCCTCTAGATTCCATTCCTCTCCATTCCATTCCAATCCATTTTTTCCTCTTCATTCTATTCTATTCAATTCCAT
>NW_007259505.1:5095-5535 GCF_000164805.1 Carlito syrichta
TTACTACTCCATTCCATTCCATTGCATACCATTCCATTACATTTCACTACACTTCATTCCATTCAATTTCGCCCCATTCCATTCCATTCCACTCTACTCTTTTCCATTGCATTGCACACCAATTCATTCCATTCCACTCCAATCCATTCCATTCCACTCCATTCTGTTTCAATTCTCTCCATTTCATTCCATTTCTCTCAATTCCATTCCATTGCATTCCACTCCATTCCCTTCTATTCCTGTCCAAAACTTTCCATTCCATTCATCTCTATAATTTCCTTCCCTTTCCATCCCATTCTGATCCTTTCCATTGCTATCAATTCCATTCCGTTTCTTTCCATTCCATTGCTCTCCTTTACTCTCCATTCCATGTCTCTCTATTCCTTTCCATTCCATTCAATTCTATTCTATTTCTTGGCATTTTATTCCTCTCCACTTCT
>NW_007259505.1:5555-6651 GCF_000164805.1 Carlito syrichta
ATTCAATTCCATTCCTCTTATTTCCATTCCATTCCATTCCCTCCATTCCATTCCCCTTCATTCCATTCTCGTCCTCTCCATTGTATTCCACTCCTTTCCTCTCCATTCTATTCCTTTCCTCTCCATTTCATTCCTCTCTCATCCATTACTCTCCAATCATTTCAAATTCCATTCCAATCCATTCCATTCCTCTGCATTCTATTACTCTCCATACCATCCGCTTCCATTCCTCTCCACTCCTCTACTTTCCATTCCATTCCTCTACTTTCCATTCCATTCATTACTTTCAGTTTCTCTCCATTCCATTCCAATCCTTTCCATTCCACACCTTTCCATTCCCCTCCATTTCATTCCATTCCTCTCCATTGCATTCTTTTCCATTCCATTGCACTCCACTCCATTTCATTCCACTCACTCCCCTCCACTCTTTTCCTCTCCATTGCATTTCATTTCATGCCATTCCATTCCTTTCAACTCGAGTCCTTTCCATACAATTCCACACCAACCATTCCATTCCAATCCATTCCATTACTTGCCTCTACATTCCCTTCCATTCTTGTCCATTCCTTTCCATTCCTCTCTATTCCATTCAATTCCATTCCATTACCCACCATTCCTTTCAAATATTGTCCTTTCCTTTACATTCCTCTCCATTTAATCAACTCCTTTCCATTCATTCCATTCCTCTCCCATCCACTCCTCTCCATTCCATTGCATTCACTTCCTCTCCATTCCATTCAATTCCATTCATCTCCATTCTATTTCATGCCTCTCCATTCCTTTCCATTCCCCTCCATTTCATTCCGTTCTATTCCATAAATTCCTCTCCATTCCATTCCTTTCCATACCTCTCCATTTCATCCCATTCCTTTCTATTGCATTCCATTGCATTCCATTCCTCTACAACCATTCCTCTCCTTTCAATTCCATTCCATTAACTCAATTCCATTCCATTCCATCCCTGTCCATTCCATACCATTCCAGTCCATTCCATTCCAATGCTCTCTATTTCAATCTATTCCATTTCATTCCATCCTCTCCATTCCATTCACTTCCATTCTTCTCCATTCCATTCCTTCCATTCAATTCCACACTA
>NW_007259505.1:6815-8071 GCF_000164805.1 Carlito syrichta
CTTTCCATTCCCCGCCATTCCTTTTCCTTCCTTTCCATTCAATTCCATTCCACTCCACTCCATTCAATTCCACTCCATTCCATTTCATTACATTCCTCTCCGTTCTGTCCCATTCCATTCCATTCCACTGCATTCTCCTCCACCACATTCCATTCCTCTCCATTCCATTGTATTCCACTCATTTCCATTCCATTTATTCCAATCCATTCCATTCCAATCCTAACAATTTCATTCCAACCCTTTCAATTCTATTTCATTCCATTCCACTCCACTCCATTCAATTCGACTCCATTCCTTTTCGTTCCATTCCTCTCCATTCGATCCCATTCCATTCCATTCTTCTTCACCACATTCCATTGCACTCCGTTCCATTCCATTCCACTCATTTCCACTCCATTACATTCCAATCCAATTCATTCCAATCCTATCAATTTCATTTCAATCCTCTCCATTGCATTCCTTTCCATTCCATTCCATTGCATTCCTTTCCTTTCCTCTCCATTCATTCCTCTCCTTAACATTCCATTCCATTCCATTCCATTTTTCTACTTTCCATTCCTCTCCATTACATTCCTCTCAATTGCATTCAATGCCATTCCATTACCCTCCTTTCCATTCAATTATTGTATTTTCCTTTTCATTCCTCTACATTCCATTCATCTTCTTTCCATTCCATTCCATTCCTTTGCATTACATTGCATTCAATTCCTCTCCATTCCATTTCTGTCCATTCGATTCCATTCCATTCCTCTCCTTTCTATTTCACTCCTCTCCATTCCTTTCCATTCCACTCCATTCCATTCCATTGTATTCCATTCCATTCCTCTCCATTCCATTCTTCTCCATTTCATTTCATTCCTTTCCTCTCCATTCCATTTCTCTCCATTCCTTTCTATTCCATTCCTATCCATTCCATTCCATTCCACTCTATTGCATTCCAATGAATTTCATTCCTCAACATAACATTCCTTTCCATCCAATTCCATTCCATTCCACTCCATTCCAGTACATACAATTCTACTCCATTCCGTTCCATTCCATTCCATTCAAATTGATTCCATTCCTCTCCATTCCATTCCTGGCCATTGCATTCCATTCTTCTCCATTCCATTTCATTCTATTCTGCTCATTTCCATTCCACGTCATTCCATTGTATTCCATTCCATTCCTTTCCTTTCCTCTTAAATTCCATTCCTATCCATTCCATTCCATTATATTCCTCTCCATTCCATCCCATTCCATTCCATTCCATTCCA